>NW_023658341.1:0-10000 GCF_015228065.2 Penaeus monodon
AGCAATTGCTAGTGCTGACTGCTGCTTGTAGTTCAGTCGTATGTCAGGTTAGAGTTACCTATACGAGCAATGCTGTGGTGTGTGTGTGTGTCTGTGCGCGTGGCGTGTGCGGGCTGTTGCGCGCAGCGCGTGTGTGTGTGTGTGTGTGTGTGTGTGTGTGTTTGTATGTGTGTGTGTGTGTGTGTGTGTGTGTGTGTGTGTACCGAGAGAGATGAAGTTATTCAGGGCGTAGAAGGAGGAGACAGAGCAAGCTCAGCCTGACCGACAGCCGCATGAAGGGAGAAGGATAAGGACAAGTCCGATATGCGAAGCTTAGCCTCGCCCGGGCCATGAGGGGGAGCCCGGCCTGTGTCGACTAATGCCGACTCGCTCACGTGTGTCAGCTGGTGCTGACTAGGCTGAACCCAGTCCTTAACCGCCGTGGTGCCCAGCCACAGCAGTAACCTCCGGGCGACAATTGCAACCTCTCGCGCCTGGGCGGGGCTCGGATGAGAGGCCGACACGTTACCACTGAACTAGCCCGGAGGCTAGGGAGAAGGAGCGAAGGTCAGTTGAGTCAGTTGAGAGTGACAGATGACGGGCGATGGGGGCCTAAAGAGGTCCTATTGTGACTGCCATGTTTTATTATAGCTGCGGTGTTTCCTTCCTTTGACTTCAATGTATTACATATTGCTGAAGGATGTATGAAGGACAAAAAAAAAAAAAAAAAATCCTTGGCGTTTTGTAATTAATGCTGTGATCCAGATTTCCCGTTGAATACTGTCCTGCCAGATTCCTAGGAAATTGGTCTCATCCTCGGCTACTTGTTTTGTCATATTAATGTTTGTGACTTCCTACCTTTAAGATGTATTTTATCTCATATGTTTGTGCTACTATAAGTTTTAGTTTAAAACATAGTTAACATAGAAAAGATTAACAAATCAAAGTTACATTCCTTTTATCAATAAAGAATGTGAGTTTTATAATCTCTGAAGATATGATATAGGATTTAATTATAAACTGCATATGCACAAATACCTGGACCCCTCAGAGGTTAAAGCTGCACTTTCCCCAGCCCTTACGGCATCTGCTGCTTCTTTCCGTTTACTCTATAAGGCTACGGGATACGGGTTGGTAGTGGTTCCCAAGTGCAAATCCATGTTGAGTATTGAAGCTACCCCTCCATGTCCTCCCTGAAGGACAGGGTTATCTATTCCTTATTAAGTCAAGTAAGGTTACCACGGTGTAAAGCATCATCTATAAGGTGTCGTGTGCACATCACACGACCGCGCAAATGACTCGTCCTCGAGCCATTTTCAATATGTGTAACATTGCAACAGGTTATTCTTAAGAACCAGATAAAGGGCGAAGAGGGAGTATAAGAAATTAACCTGTCAATTACTTCACAGACCTATCAGAATATGAATAATAGTACTAAAGTGTGACAAGAGTATTAATATGTCGCAAGGTAAGCTGTGGGTTGCAGGACACTCAAGTAGGGTAGAGGACATTCAGTATATTTCTGTCATAGCATGGGTAGAAGGTCATCTCGTCCTCCTATCAAGGAATGTATAAATTTTCTAAGTAGGGTCACTAATAAAGTATCTTACAGCTGATGGGCCCTTGGTTCCAAATTATGTCTATAATTCAATCAAATTGGTAAACATCATAGTTATTGCGTCGTGAATAGGGTCAATGGAAAGAGAACTCACCACCACCATCCGATTAATACGTTTAAGAACGAGTGCATGATGTAGGAGTGGATGCGGAATCGGAAGAATTGTGGAAAAGAGAGCATCAACAGTGTATGTAAGTGTGTGCGTGAAGTGTAATTGTAAATAGGAGTGGTTAGAATTATGAGGAGAGGCGTGTATAGATGATTCTTGTATATATATATATTTTTTTATTGTTTCCCTTTTAGAATTAAATAAATTAAAATGTTATTAGGTATTTTCAGCCTGTAGTAATATCGTAGTCTCCCCTGAAATGTAGCTATATTATAATGTCCCCTGAAAATCGCTTAGTCACGAAGTTCTGGTTTAATTTTATTTCTTTCTCATACTATAAAAACTATTGACATATGTACTTTCTAAATATTGTTACGCCGACCGCCTCGTCTCTCAGCCACCAACACAAGGCAGGCTAGGCAGACGGCGTGCTAACTACAGGGTCGTGAACACTGAACAGCTCCACGAGGCACCGAGCACCACAGCGTCCCAGAACACCAACACGAGGGGCAACGCCAAGTGGCGAGGCAGGGCACGAAATAAACACAAAATGACAGTCTTTCCTTTATTTACACAAGTTAGTTACCCTTAAACTTTTCTATAGGCACAATACAGGGGGAAACCAGCATGTCACACTGCACGACACAGCTTATAACAGGGCAACACAAAGTTTATCAGGTAACAAGGGCACACACGAGGTCTTCACAGGAGCAGCACCCCACTGCGTCTCTCTGCTTGTTCCTCCGCTCCTCCGCCCGCAGCCAGTTGCGTCATGTTTTCCCAGGTCCCTTCATGTTAACACATGCCCAGGTCATCCTTTTCATGTTAACACATGTTTCGCACAGAGACAAAGACCCACTGGCGTAGCAATATATATTATGTCTTTATGTTTAACTGAAAATTGTTTGTTTATTTGCATAATTATGTTGTCAGGAACTCTCAGGAAACTGAATAAAATAAGACACTAGAACGGGATTAATATTAAAACCTTAATATTATACAATATCCTCACTAGTCTTGGCTTCTGCTGACGATACACTTTAACTGACTAATCACGGCTGTATATACAGATTGGCTACTATGAAATCACCACAGCCTAAACGGAGTAAATACGGCGATAGAAATACTGTTTGACCAAAATATATCATCCTGGGCTTTATGGGACTTATACCGCCGCCAAAACAAGATGGGACGGTTTAGCCACGTTTCTGTAATAACAACAAACGCACTAGTGTTAAACAATAACAAGACAACAAGCCTTCCTATATCACAATCTTTCTTTCCCCTGTATAAAAACAGTCGGGGACTTATCAAAAAGTTATCGTAAAATTATCTATTTATTGTGTAAAAGCATATTTTGTGTAAAAATATAGACCGTAAAACTGCGAGCACCGTAAAATATTAAAACACAAGACAAAGATACATAAAATACACTAACTACAAACACGAAGTTCAGATAAAAAGATTAAAAGGTTCTACTATTAACTTCATTCACATTCTTTTCGGTGTCCTACTTTTCCGGCTTAAGAGGTTCAAGTCTTAAAAAAAAAAAGAAAAAAAAAAGTAACAAAAAACAACATCTCATCTCGACGGGCATCCTCGTCCCCGGGGATTAAAAGCAAGGCTGGTGGGCGACATAGGAGGCGCAGAAGGATGCAGCCTCCACCTGGTCTAGTGTATATGATAACAGTGAGTCTTTAACTATGTATTTACTCTCTCTCTCTCTCTCTCTCTCTCTCTCTCTCAATACATATATATATATATATATATATATATATATATATATATATATATATATATATATATATATATATATATATTATATGAATATATATATATATGTATGTATATAATACATATATGTATATATACATATACATATGTATATGTATGTATAGTGTGTGTGAATATTATATAATATATATATTATATATATATATATTATATATAATATATATATATATATAATATATATATATATATATTATTACGGTTGTAGTTGTTTGACGAGATTTAGTCTTAGTCTAGGGGAATGAATGTAACTACAAAACCATAATAAAATAAGATGCATAAGTTACTTCCCATGCATTATAGTATTTCATATTTTCCAAATCATTGTATTTATTTAGCTTATTTAAATTTATAGATTTTTAATTCACTTAGTTTAGGCAACTATTAGATTTTAGTGATAAGGTTCACTTACTTTACTCTTCGTATTTTATAATAATACTTTTATGGAAATTCATAAGGGTAAGCAATTTTGATTTTTTATTTAACAATCCATTACCAACCACTTGAATATACATAACATTTATTTTAAACAACCATCACCCCAACAAATCATTATTATTAATCAATAACCTATTTATATAACATTACACCATCAATAATCTTTTTGTGAACACAATCTTTTTTATACTTATCAAATATTGATTCTTACCACAGTGAGAAGTAGCGAGGTTAGAAGTTGGAGCTGCACAGTTCGATGGCTGAACAACTCTCTTATATATAGTGGGCAGATAAGTGAAACAATCGTTCTTTATGATGATACAAGCATAAAATTTTGGGGCATAATTATTTTTTTTGTTTTATATTTTGAGGAAAAAAGTGCTAGCCATCTGAAATTCCAAATATGGCGGCGTTTCCAAGATGGCCGCCATATGGCCCTTTTTTTAAGACAAAATATTACAGTACGACGTGCAAATAAAGATACTTGATGAGTTCCCTTTGCCTGAGTTTGATGTGGGACTCCCACTAATCATTCTGAGGGTCCAATTAGGCAGCCATTTTACAAGATGGCCGCCAAATGACTTTCATATACTACATATGCCAAAGTCCAAGAGTCCATGTTCCAAACAATACTCAACCTACTATGGCCAAAAGTCCATTCACTGTTCATCAGATTAGGAATTCTGGCAAGAGCAAGTACAGAGGAGAGTACAGAATAGTCTATTCTTTACACACTTGCACCTTCCACCACACTCTGTCTTGCTTTCCACACTTTGTCAGTTCATGGCAGCTTTTGGGAAAAACGGGTTCCAGCGTTGTCTATACAACTTCCCAATCATCACCTTTTTTGACCACCCCCTCTCGGAAGGACACTGAGGCTCTGGCTGACGATTGACACACTGTCCCCAAATATGACCTGCTTGGTAGGCTGCCGTTTGGCATGTTGCTTCAGTACACTTGTGTTGGTGGAATCATGTCATTGACCTCTGCTTTCGCGCAAAGAGATCAACCCTTGCCTCGTCTACAGAAGATGTTGTACTCGACCGGTCATACATAAGAACCACATATTTTTCCAGAACAGGGTAGATCAGATCCTCAATCTCAGAGGGCCTGCAGCTAAGTTTTGCAAAGGTGGCAGAGGCACCACTGAAGACATTCCTGTCTGCCATGTTGTCTTTTCCCTTGAAACCTGACACAACGTCACACCCAGTAAAGCAGGGAAAAAGAATAGATCCCGTTTGGTCTTTTCTGGTCCAAAGGTGGACCCCAGGTCATGAATAGGAATCCATCTAGGGGCCCTCACCTTTTCCAAATTGAATCTACATTTGCTCCAGCCGATTGATTTGAGAGAAGGCATCTGTGATATGGCGATCACAATGACGTACGGTCGTTTGCGTCGATCATAAGAGATTTAAAGCCTTCCAAAGTTGCATGCCGGGCATGTAAGATATACGTGGGGTCACCCTCCTCATGTGTACAGGGAGCCAATTCCTCTAGGCTCATGTTGGTGTAACGGGCACTCGTAAGGGCGTCTTCTTCCTTCGTCACAATGACTACATTTTCCGTAGTCATTTTAGCTACTGAAATCAGCAAAAAAATGGAAGAGCTCCGTCTTGTTTGCACGTCGCGGAGGAAACTCTTCCAGTTTGTAGGCAGTTTACTCTTTTCAGTAACTCTCCTCCTGATAGCTTTTCCTCGTTTTGATCTAGCTTCCGACTTCAGACTTGACTTATGATATACATCAAAGATGAGTCTGTCCTCTTGTGTTTTTTGCTGTACTGTTCTATTTTGGGAAGAATGTCCTCGTGGCATATTCTTCGAAAGTTTTTGATGTATTTGGTACAACTGCATTTACCCGTGATGAGTCATCCACAATGAGGACATCCGAGTCTGGCCTGACTCGGTAGTGTCACTTTCGCCCGGAGAACATCCACCAAATCGGCCTTAGTACATTTCACGTAGATTACCTTTCTTTTCTGATGAAGGAGGGTAAGGCTGGTTCTCATGTCTGAAAAATTCTTGTAGATAACATCCTCTCGTTGGCAGGAGATAAACAGGCGAGAAAACAGTTGACAGTCTCCCTTTAAATGCTTTAGTCTCATACTTTGGATGACTCTTGGGCCCCGTTCTGAAGAAGCCAGTATTTTTCTTTTTGATCGTTCATCCAATATATTAGTCCCGTCCGATCTGTCACCATCCGGATAACACTGAATGCCCCTGCTATCCTTGGCTCGGCTTCCCGCGTGGCAAAGCCTGTCAATTCAGGTGCGGCTATCTAAGTCTCTGGGGCTTTATTAGATAGCCCTTTGGGATACTAAACCCCGAGGTTTAGTGATATTGAACCCCATGCTGAGTTGCACAGCAGTGTCTGTCACCAGTGTGCCCTGGTAGTGTGCGACATAAAATCTTTTACTTGACTTGCCACCATTAATTTGCTAGGTTTATTTTCGGAGTTTTCCTTTTTCTTAGAGAATTGCCTTTCCCCGGGTTTTGAGCTTTATCTAACCCCCGCGCTAAATGGTTTTTAGGCGCCATCACCCGCCTTACGACCACCACTATCGCAATATCACTTCTGCCCGCGAGAAGGCTAGGGGGGACTTGACTGCCAGAGGCTTGGGTTCGCAGGCCGTTGGGGTACTTTTAGATAAAAGGAGCTATCCTTTTTACCCCCCCAGCATTAGCAGTCCTTTTAAGGGGGCAACAATAAATTTTTCATCTATTTATTTTACTCATTTAAAAATATTTTCTAACATTTATTAATCTACTACGTGACTTTTTACTGAGGACTTTTAGGCAGACAGCAATGGCATTTATGACTGTCCTTGATGCTATGAGGGTATAAAATAGATTTATTGTGCAGGAAACGTACCTAATGACCAGATACTCCCAAAAAAGGCAAATACGTCAATAATTTTACACCAAAATGTAAACATTGAGCGCTTTTATGGTTTACCATTGTTTTTACGTAGCACATTCACACCAAATTTCATGCTTTTTATCCCAACTGAATGATTCTAGTCCAAAATCACACGTGGCTCCACAAATGGGCCCTACTTGGTGGTTCTGCAGGGCAACGTCTTGAGAGATGGCGCGAAAAGAAGTCAAGACCGCTTGTTCTCCAACTAGGTCGTTTAGGGGTCAAGACGTTCGTTACCCAAATTTGAAGATTTCGCGACGATAATATCAGAATCTGCAGACGGAACGGCGGCATTTGTAGCAATATATTTTGTATGAATATATATATATTTTATATATATTTGTATATATATATTATGTTATATACATATATATGTATATTTACTAATTATATATATATTCATTCCCATTTATATATGTATGTTTGTTTTTCACACACACACGCATATAACATATACATATATATATTATATATATATATATATATATATATATATATATATATATATAAATATATGATATGAGCGCGCGCGAACACATATTTATATGATGGTCCTTTTATAGGGACTAGCCACAGCCATCTCCAGCCAACTAACCTTCGGTCGTAGAAATTTTACTACAATTGACGAAGTTTTGTGGCACTGTGAGTGAAGCATGCTTTTTGGCTTATTGTCTCTTGTTATGTACGGTTTCTCCCAAATTTGTTTGCAAACTCGATAAGAAAGAGGCAAAATTTAAAACAGCCGTGGCAGAAAAAATGTCCCCATAGAGACATTCGCATTGTCCCGGGGTGACTTCAATTCTGTCTACGAGATGTCTGTCGGTCCCGATGTCTCAGGAGCTGATAATAACGAGAAAAAGCCTCCTTTTCGGGACTTTGCTAGGTTCCAGAGATTGAGGATATCGGCTCCTGGTAACAGTGCTCTCATCCCCCCTCGCTGGGGCATGGTATAGCGATCGTGGCCAAGGAGATCGACAGCACTCACTAAAGGATTTTCCCAAAACTGCATGGTGTACCGAATTGCCGAGTCCATTTTACTGACCATAGACTGGTTTTGGTTATCTTTCAAATCCACTTTAAACTCACTATCTCATTCACTTGGACAGATTAAGGGAGGAATGTGCCCAAAGATTTGCCACAGCTATCTCTGATCGATTCACAGTACCCTAAATCCTGACGAAACCTGTAGCCCTGGTGGATTCCTTTAAGCATAAAAACACTAGATGCAGGGCAGGAGTCCACTGGCGAACGCCTGAGGTCAAGGCAGAATTTATATCCCTGGAGAGCGGGGGTGAACTTACAGCAGGGGCTTCCCATACTCCTCCTGGAGGGCCATCTTGGAGTTGGCTCCATTAACCCAGACCTGCTGGGAGTGGTCATTCCTATCTGGAAATGGAAAAGGGGGCTATTGGACTATATCAACTACACTGCTCAGTATACCAGGCAAGATTTCCCCCCACTTTCTTCACCTACTAGGCATCAGAGACCGTAGCAATCTGGATTCCTCCTGGCAAGTCCACAATATACAATATCCTAGCTCTTCGAGTCGCAGAACGCCTCAAGAAGGCATTTGACTCGGCGCATCGCGAATCGCTATGGGAGATCCTGAAGCTTAGTGGAATTCCGAAATGGATTTTTGGATCAGCAAGCTATATACTGATACTGAAAGTTTTTGTTAAGTATGGAGGTAGCTTGTAAGGCCTCTTCACTCTTAACTCAGGAGTGTCCTTGTATCAACACTTTTTAACACTTGAAGGACTAGACAATGGGCAGAGCTATATATAGAGTCACTATGGAGCAACACTAGGGGAGCATCAAGGTCCCCGGACCTTTAAATTGCTGACGCTGTTGTTACCCCACCTGAGTCTCTGGAATCGCTGGTGACGGCACTTGATTCGTTCAGCAAGATCTTGTCTAAAGCCAAGATCCCGGATTTTGGGGGCCTGTTATGTTTTAGTCCAGACCATGATACAATATCAAAACAGATGATCAATAATGTATTTTGTACTGTCCCAAACCAGTTGCTTCATTAACTGAGCGCATTCCAAATTCTTTGTTCACAGTTTAGCAATAGTTTCAAAAACATTTATGAAACGGAGCAACTCTATCGTGTGGTCAATGGTACTGGTGCCAATTTGTATCTGAATTGTTTCAGCGAGAATTTTTTGTGACTGTTGCTGAACAGTTACACACGGCTGTAAGTCAAACCAATCTTTAACTTAACCTCCCACAAACTGTTAGTGGAATGAAACACTTGGATCAGTGGAAGTTCAATTCTGTTATCCAAAATCTGAACTTAGAAAAAAAGGCTACCTGCATAAAGGAACCAAATAAACCCACAACACTTGGAGAAAACAAAAATCACGAAACTACATTGACTCACATAGCTTAATAATCCCAGACACAACTATTAGCTTATAAACGCAGCTGCCCCGACTCACATACTTTTGCCGTCAGAAGCCTAGTTTTTAAATTTTCAATTTTTACAGTGGGCAATGGAAAAGAGGCAGAGACTTGGAATTAATGTGCTATCAGGTATTATACTTGTGCCCACATGCTTTTCTATGCTATATTCTTAAATTTTTGAGGGACACACGTAGAATGGTATATGGTCACAAGCTACACTTTAGAGTAGTTTTAAAGTGATGTAAATATTGTGGCAGAAAAAGTAGACAGTACATCCATCAAATTAAATTTGCTTTTTGATATTGTCTTTTTGTTATTCAATATACAAAATCCCAAAAGGCTTGGACAGCATACAGTTCCCATGAGAGGGTAACTTTTTTATTTTTTTCTCCCAGCATTTAGTCAGTACAACTTCCCAATATATTATTTTTTTCTATTTATTAGGCTTTTTCCTCTTTCCTGCTAGTCCAATGTCTTATTAAATATGTGCTGACTAGTCTGCATAATATATGCAACTTCACCCTTTTAAGCATAATGTATATTCCATAAATTCCATGGCATGGGGGTTTCCTGTAATTTAAAATTTCACAATATTTACAGCAACCCCACATCCAAGCACAAGTCAGTTGGTGATTGGGAAAATGGTTAAGAGATGAAGAGAGTTTTAGTTGCCTGCACTCAGTCTTACAAGAGTATTTTTGCAGAACGGCCAAGCTAGTGTCTTCAAGGCCTTGAATACTGC
>NW_023658341.1:15000-24429 GCF_015228065.2 Penaeus monodon
CAACGAGAGCGCCGCATTTTCCTTGTTCGTGCCCTTCTGCCTCATTTTCTCAGAGTCGTAAAGCCATTAATGGGTGGGGGAGGGGGAAGTGGGAGGAGACGTGTGGATAAAGACAGCAAAAGGGATAACTCAAGACACCAAAATCATTCAATACAGGTGAGTACCCCTAATTATTATATATATTTTTTATAGATAATGAAATGTGATTTCCTCTGCTTTAATAAATGTTATAGGTGTTTTCAGGGCTTTCATTTGGTGTATAATACTTTATTCTAGCTCTATGTACAGCTGTTAAAACTTTCTGAAAAATTCCAAAACTTTAACCTTGTTTTCTCACAAGTAATGATTTTGGCACTTAGTACCCTTCTGCCGCGGCGGGCCTTATATATATAGCCAAACAACATATGTATGCGCACATATGTTTATGGTACACATTAGTGTTCACCCACTTAATATATATATAATATACACCTGTACATGCACATGTAGTACACATACATAAAAACATACACATATACACACACATATACATTTATATAAAAAACATCTCCAGGATTTCTGCAATACAGTGTGTGTGTTATGGCATTGTAGGCTCTACCGTTATACACCAGGATCAGAATACTGGAAATCATTCAGACAACAAAAACCAAGAAGAAAAAAAAAAAAAACAAAAACATTATGCCTTACACTTGTTAACAGTCGTTTCTGGACTGCAACTTTGTTGCAGTATTTTTACTAAAAAAAAATCTGAAGGTCCACGTCGGCCATGACCTGATGCAAACACGGCCATTTCATTAAGCACCCTCACGTACCACTCGATCAGTCATCAAATAGAGATCACTATGCACCTGAATGTCAACTATTAAGACAGGATCATCTGCTACCGATGAACTTCAGTCAAGGAGACAGGGATCTTCCGGCAGTTGTCAGAATAAACTTTCCATATTGTCATCCTCAAAACAGTGAAGTCATCAGGGAACAGACATTCTGGTAATCTGCAAGAACTCTGCATCATATCATGTTATCAGGATCTGCAACAAGAAGGATACGGCAGAAAATCGGAACGGAAATTTTTCACGAGCACGGGCAAAGGGGCATGCTTTGAACTCAGATTCCTCTGGAGCTAAAATATAAGCAGAAACTTTGTGATCATTAATCAGACCATCAAGAAGAGTGGAGCAAACCCAATATAAACATGAAATTTTAATACAAGCCCCGTGATGCTCTGTAGCTAACCTTAACATGTATACTTATCTTATCTATAGTGTACAATGTATTTATTTGTTAATTTTTACTGCCTTTTTCCCCTTTGCCGTGTTTTAATTTACTACTCAACAGTAATGGTCCTCTCTCACTCCTATTCACATTGCAAAGTGTGTTCTAACCTCCGCAATCCATTTAGGGGAAAAATCCCATGTTTTATTTTGGGTTTCTCTATATGCTCAACACTCTTTGGGTCTAAGGCCCTGGCCATGGTGTCTCCACGCCCATTTCCATGCTTGTTTGCGTATCCTGTGCGTATTTCCTCAACTTTTTGGGAACCCTCTTTTTAACCATTATTTTAGTACTACTGTAATTGTCTCAACTCTTTTAACATGTGGTTACGTATCCAGTGTTTATTTCTCATCACCTGAGGATCCTTTATTGTCCTCAGCACCTTTTTTTCCCCAGCACACGAGACCCAGTTATTTCCTCACCACCTGAGGACCCACTATCTTCCTCACCACATGAGGACCCGCTATTTTCCGCACCATATGAGGAACCATTATTTTTCTCGCCATATGAGAAAACCCCTTTTTTTTCCCCCACTCGAGGACCCATTTTTTTTCCGCCACATGATGACCCCTTATTTTTTCAGTACATGAGAACCTGTTTTCCTCAGCACATGAGAACCCGTTACTTTCTTTACACCCAAAATGACCCGATTTTTTCCTGTCATTCAAAAAAACCATTATAGTGTTCTTTTGGCTTTTTTAAGTTTCTATTTTCATCATTCCCCATTCCCAAAAAAACCCATCATTTCCTTCACTGTCAAAGGGAAACCATAACTTTTTGTTTTTTAAAAATTTTTCACTTTTCACTCCCCCCGCGGGTTTACTCGGGGGGGCGTAAAGTAGTTTAAAAAAGTAGTGAGCAAGTGCTCGTGCGTTTATACACCATTCTCCTTATTATATTACAACCATGAATGTAATTTTAGTCATGGCACCCTTTTTCCCCAGCGGTTCAGGGGTGCTAAAAAATTTATGAGTTCTTTCCAAATTTAGGTCTTGTGTTCGTTTGGACTTTGAGGGAAAATGAATGAAAGCAGTTTTTTTCCCAAATAAAATTTTTCATTTTTTGTTGTGCGAATTTTGGGTTTTAGGAAAGGGCACACCCCAAAACTGCTTTTACTTTTATTTTTTAACGAGGAACTCTTGACTCAAGCCAAAACTGTTTTATTTTATTGTCCCCGGGTTTAAAGCTAGTTTTTCAAAGACATATGAAGTGGTTACTACATGGTTAGGGGTATAGTGTCGAGAATTTTTAATTTTTGTTTAAAAAAGTCCCATTCCGGACAGCATTATGATTGCTTAGGACTTCGCCTTCAAGAGAAGATATTAAGTGCTTACTTTAAAAGGTGATTTTAATGTTAACACTGAATGGGTGAATCAGTGTATCCAACTGCCAAAAAGGATTTTTTGCTTGATTTCTAGATGTGTTGGGGAGAGCAGTTAGTCACGGAGTGGTATTCCTTTGAGTCATTATTAAAAGATGTGAGAGGTAATTAATGTAGAGTCCATCGTACCAATTGGTTCTGCCGACACCCTATCCTAACTTGTAAAACCCCAACTGGACTTCCAATGCCAGATTTTACTTAAACTATTAAAAAATTTCAAAAAGGTCTAGAATTAACTGGGGTGGATCTACCATAACATTGATAGTATTGTTAGGCAAGATGTTTATAATGCGTCTGGTCTGTTAATACTCTGATTTAACATTGTAGGACATCATGGCGAGGCTAGTAAAACAGCAATACATTTAAATTGGTTCACATGTTAAAACGAGGTTTAATGAATGATGTCACCGGGCTTAAAGGGACAAATGTTGCTTACTAAATCTCAGGCCCGCTAATTGCACTCAGCTTATGGGAAAATATAATGAATATAATGCTGTGCTCTTTTGAAAAAGTTCTCTCAGAAGTGTCACAGCCTCATAGATGGTAGTCATCACTTTTTTAGTGTCGAGTCCTCCTTTCTTTCTTTAATGAAGCCTGATGGTAGTATTGGGAAAGTACCTGTTAGCAGAATGCTTTAAACCAAAGCAGAGTTTAAAAAGATATTTTAACTTCTTTCCTTTTCAAAAGTTACACATAATTTAATTCATTTGCTTTCAGGTCTTCTGAGGGCTAAGCATGTGTTAACAGAATTAGGCAAATATGGTGGAGTAGACCCTAATGGTAGGTTCTTTTGATTTTAAAAGGATTAATGGTCAATTAACTCCCAAATTAGCTTTAACCTTTGCATTCTTTAATTCGTAAAGGGTTATTTCATTATGCTGGTGCTATTTCCCCAAAGGGGCCCCTACAATTTTGACATATTATTATAGGCCCCTTTCAATTTCACCAATTTTATCCAGGCCTTTAACGTTGTTGGTTAAATCCTTTCCTGGACATCGTTTCCCTCAAAACACTTTAGAAAGAGACTCGACGATAATGATGCTTTGTTGATACGATGTGTATGATATGTAGCCTGCTTTAAATAAGGGTCATGGGGTCAAAGCTGCCTCTTAGATTTTGAAACTGTAAATCACAAATGTCGGGCTTGTGGTTGCAGTCTGGTTGATGGTGGCATTAAAATAAAATTTTCCGGAAACCCAGGCAAATTGTAATTGACAGTTTAACTGTAAACCTGATGATAATTTAAACCCATGCTGTTCTCAGTGAGGGTATGAAATTAAATCCTACGAAGTCCAAGGAAATAATTGGGAGTCGGCCTAGAACGCTTTTGCCTCAGCACCCAAAATCTGCTGATTAATGGTTTTCTTAATCAATTCAGTGGATAATCCGAAGCTTTTGGGGTAAAACCCCCCTTGATTAAAAGTTTACTGAAGTTGTAAATTAGGAATAGGGCCTACGCAGATTATCATTCAAGTTAGGCATCTCAGTTACGAGTGCAAGAAGATTATGAACATGCCAACATTATTCGTAGATGCTTTTTTTATTATTATTATTCCAAATCATTTTAAGTATTTTTTTCCTTTGTGGTTTTTGCACGAGAGTTACACTTAAGACTGCTTGACCGTTCTTTAATTCCATTAAATTCTCCTGTCTGGACTTGAATTTAGACCTTGGGAATCGTAGGGATAATGGGTCTTTCAGTCTTAAACCAGATTGTAACCTATAATTGACATCCCTTCCCTAAGTTTTTACCTTATTTTTTTGTTTCAACCACAAGAGTTACTAGAACTTCCATGACCCTCAGTTCAATGACATTTGATGCAAGTCGATTGTTCTACATCTTAGTTTTTCTAGATGCCTTTTTACTATTATTTGTAGTCTTTGGAATAGATTGCCTTCAGAGATTGTAACTTTTCAGGCTCTTGATAAGTTTAAAAGATTAGTCTTTGCTACGTAAATAGTAGATGATTTTCTATCTTCTCTTTCTTTCATTGGCTGTGTTTTGACCTGCACTGACACCTTTGGTGGTATAATTCTTGATTTTTTCTGTGTGGCCTTTTCCTTGCTTTCCAATCAGTGAAGGAAAAGTGAAGTACTTATATTGTAGCCTTGAAACATGCAATTCAGTAAAAGACTGATGACCATTAAGACTTTAGTTGAGTGAGGTGGTCTGTAAATAATAACAACACCCTCTTGTATGTCTTCTTCCAATATCCCTAGCACTCGCACAGTGTTATTGATGAATTCATTAGTGTCGATTTTTGATGCAAGATTTTCTGAAAAAGCTACACCTTCTCTGATCTAATGCCTCCTTCTTTCCACATTATCTCAAATTCTCTGATTTTAATATCTTCATTTTTATGTGTTTCATCGAAATATCTCTGTGAGAAGTATTACCGTTTAATTATTACCGTTTACTACGTCCTCTAAAGTTAGTTACTTTTCGTATAACTTTTAAAATCCAATTAATAATTTGTAATAAAACAGTATTGCTTCTTCCCAACCATTCCATTTTTTGATTTAGCTCCGATTTAAAAGTTATTTTTCGTTTATTCTTTTAGTTTACTTATTTTACTTTCTCCTAAACCAATCACTTGTGTACACCGGGCCATGGTCAAAAATGACACTAACAAGAAATCCTCCTTTATTATATATTGCATCAATTCATTACCCTTCCCATGTAGAAATAGTTTTCCGGATTTCTCTAATCAATAATAACCATCATTAAATCTTTATGTTATTTTTCACCTAAAACTAATCACATATAAACTTGATCATATGTTGGCACTACTGCGAGGTTGCTCAGGACCTTCGGCGATACTTACCTCACTCCGAGCGGCGGGCTTAGGTCCTTCACGGTTGGCTCGCATACCTCGTGGGGAATGAGGGTATCGGGTCGTTTACATCAGCGTGACACATAAAAGGAGCACCAGGCAAAAATGCATCAGTTGTCCTGTGAATTTGACCTGTGTGCTTCTTTCCGTCATGTGAACTTGCCTGTCCACTGGATCCTCTCCCTACTGTATTGTATATATCCTGTTTTGTTTTTGTATCATAATGCCCTTAGCAATAAAACCTTGTGTGTATTTCCTCTGGTGTGTTTCCGTTGACCTGATCGCTCTGATTCCTGACAGATCCATACATAACTATAATGTTTCTGCCCCACAATAATCGCCCGTCAAACAACGCATCACTTCCGTAGATTTACCACAGTTCACGCCTTCCATCCATCTCTTTCTCGAAACGGTGACGTAACAGCAATGATCTCCCTGTGCATTTGACTGTGAGCACTATTTCACACGCTTAGTAAGTAAGTTTGGAAAGAAGACTAGGAAGGAAGAATGGGGAATGGGGAAGGATAAGGGGTGGAGAAAATGAATTTTAGAAGAAAAAGGAGCCAGGGCTTAACCCAGCATGCAAGGTAAAGCTTGGGGTAATAGTTGTAGTGGGTTCTTTGGTAAGGAGGAAAAGGGTGGGGGTGGCCTAGCGCCATCTTGAATCTTTTGCGTTCGGTACAGGTGTCCTAGGGCGCACGGGGTTTCCCCTCCACTCCTCAGCTAACCTATGCTGTTGATGCAGGTTGAAGCTCTGAGGTGGTTGCTAATCGGGGGCCTGGCCATTCCCGCCTGTGTCATCAGAAGATTCCCCTTCGTTGGCAGCAGGACTTAAGGAGAGGCGCGGCCCCGGAGGCCAGTCACGATTGTTATTTGCGCCACTGCCCGTGACACTTTTTTCCTCGGTTCCCATAAATCCTTACGACAAAGGATTTATGGTTCTGCCACGAGTACTAGCAACAAGTGTCACGTACCGGAAACCGAAACCAGTGGAATAGTGGAGTAGGGATATAGGATGTTGGGTCCACCCTATGGAAAAGGAGAATGAGTTAGTGAGGGTGAGGTTATGGCACTCTCGTAATGTCAAGTGACGAGGTGAAGATATTTGAAAGCGGAGATGTGAGGGCTGTGACAAAGGGAGATTAAACTTTAATGAGAAGTTGAAAAATCACAACAAACCAAAAGAAACAAAAAAAAAAAAAAAAACAGAAAATAAAAAAAGACTAAAAAAAACAAACAAAAACTGACAAAAACGGATAGGGGAAGGGTAAAGGTAAAAATGAAGGAGTAGGAGGTGGCTTTAAACCTAAAAAACTGCATCCACAACTTCTATCCAGCCAACTATTATGCCAGGCACGGAGTGAGTCGGTCTGTTTACACGCTACTTGATGTTCAGAGGAAGCAGAGAAGCTCCACATGGAGTTAGATGTAATAATTCGCTCCCAGTTTATCATATAGATCCATCTGAGTGCTATATTCTGAACAAGCTGGAGTTTGCGCTTGTTAGTGTATGCTGTTTGTGTGACTGCAAGTGGTGTGTATATGAGGAGAGGTTTGATCAGTACTTTGTATAGATGCAGCTTTGTGCGTGGGGCCGCACTTTTTAATCAGTAAAGCGAATCTAAGTTTTTTCTTGCCAAGGCGGCCTTTGAATCAAAAGTAGATATCAAAGGTTAACCCAAGGATGGTACAAGAGGATCTAATTTGGAGAGGTGCTTGTAGTATATCGAAGTGTTGTCGTAAAGAGGAAGTTATCGTGGTCTTACAAAGAGAACTTTTGTTTTTGTCGCGTTAGCCTTGATACGAGACGATGTAGAATTCGTCATTAATGCGCTGAACGAAACCTGAAAGCACATTGTGTTGAGCTAAGTGTGTACAGTCATCAGCATAGAGGATAGTGAGTGAGTCTGTGTGTGTGGGGTCTGGTAGGTCGTTTGTGTATGATGTATAGATTGTAGGGCTGAGTATGCTGCCCTGACGTACTCCAGTGTGCATTAAAAATGGTCCCTGAAACATTGTTTAAGAATTTCAATTTTAATTTGCGGTCATTAAGAAAACTGCAGAATAACTTTTTAATCAAAGGTGGGAAGTTGAATTTAGTGCACAGCTTGTACTTGAGGTCAGCATGCCAGACCGTGTCAAAGGATCGCTCAACATCTTTCGTGACAATAACAGTCTTCAGTCGTCGGTGGTCGTTGTTGTTTATATAAGTTGTGATGATGTTGAGTGCGTTTAGTTTCGAGCGATGCAAGCGAAATTCGAATTGTTTGTGTAAGAGGCTATAGTCTTTGAGATACCACCTTAGTTGAGTGTTTATGATTTTTTCAAAATTTTTGCCGAATGTCTCAAGTAGAGTAATTGGGCGGTAACTCTTTGGGTCAGTCAGGTCTTTTGGTGGCTTAGGAATGAGGACCACTAAGCAGTCTTAAAGGGAGAGGGAAAATCGTCGCATCTGATCTGTGAGGAGCCTGGAGGCTTACGAGGATACCTCTTATTTTTTCTTTTACTTCCTCACATGAGATAGGGGCTGAGTTTGCAGGTGTCGTCCAGCCTATCCAGTCGGATAATTGGTTCTGGGTTAGTTTCTACCCTGTTCTCTTGACTCCAGGTATCACTTTCTTGAATTCTGTGAGTGAACAGGGGATGAGGAGGGTGATGGTAGAAAACTTTGGTCTAGTGTTCTTCAAAAATTTGGATAACTTCCACGGGATCTGAAACTTTTACTTATTATGAATGAGGTGAGAGAAGGGGGGGGGGGGTAGTAAAAACCATTAAGTTGTATAATTTTTAGCCAAAATTCCCATGGATTGCGAACTCGTAAACAGGTCAGATGTTTTGTCCTTTCAGATGGCTGAAATGATATGCGAGTTTTATACTGAGACCGGGGATGGTGCTCAGCATAGTTGAGGTGATGGAGACGAAGATGTAATTCCATTGCCCATATATTGTTTGGGAATAATGCCAAAATCTATAGCCATTCGTGATGGATTTAGAATTCAGTAGGAGCACATCAGGAGGTGCTTGTTCTAGAAAGTCGTAAAAAATATTTTTGATTGAAAATATGACCTTACATTTGCTTAAACGATTGTTAGCATGCCACGGCTTGGGAAGCCGTTTCTTTGTAGCATGATAGGGACGATGTTTGCAAATTTCTTAGTGTTGTATTTAGCAGCAATGGGAGCTACGTGTAAAATGGCTTGTATTTTCGGGTTTGTTTTAGCTGTAAAGGTTGAATTGGGGAGGTGGGGGCAGAGTTGTCCTGGAGGTCCTGCAGGTCGTCTGGGTGTGCTAGTCAGGGCAGGCATTGTGGCGACTGTTGTTACATATGAAGGAACAGTGTTTTTGGTTTCCCTAATCTGAGTTGGGACAGGATCTGCTAACTGCAACGTGCGACCCCTCGCAGTTGCAGCATTTTATGCTCTCCTTGCATTTGGCGAAGAATTTGTGTGTGTGTGTTTATTGTGTTCGTATCTGTAGCAGTTTAGGCATTGTTCGATGTGAATAAAGCACACTGGGTCGACATTATAAGTTGGGACCGATATACTAAGCATCATGATCCCACTATAATGGTCTCTAATTTGAATGATACTAGAATACCACTATATTATCTGGCAGGTCCAGAGGAAAACTCAGTATCTGTTTCTCAGCTCTATTGAGGGAACAGACACGTAGATTAAAAGGGATCTTGACGCGGGAGACGTGGCGGAGGCGGCGTCAGCTCCTACGGGTTGGAGGGAAGGTGTTCGCGGTTCAAGGAACGGACTCGGACTGACTCCTTTGGGTATTTCTGGGTCACTTCCAGCCTAGGGCGTGGGGGCACAGCTGTTGCCCTCGGCTACCCCCTCCAGGCATTTCTCGTTATCGCCGAAGGTGAGGTCATGACCCAGGAGGTCAGCAGCTGCCTAGCCGAACTTGATAATGGTACCCGGTCAGGCAGAT
>NW_023658342.1:5000-20000 GCF_015228065.2 Penaeus monodon
CGTCACCCGTCTTATATTTTTAGCTTTGTTTTTGGTTTGCTTTTTTTTTTATATGTTTAATATTTTAGTATTTTTTAAAATAACATTTTTACATCGTTTTTTAGACGAACCTTTTGGGAAAATGAACCCCACACAAAGATGTTGCAAAAAAAATTTTTTAATTTTTTATTTCCCTTATCATTTCATTTTAATTTTATTATAAATATTTTACATTTTTTATTTATTTTTTTTACATTTTTTACTTTTATGAACGTTTTATGAACGATCTTCCATGACATATTTTCTTTTTTACTTTTTTTATATTTTTTTTCAGAACTTTTATCTTTTTATAAAATAACCTTTTAAAAAGTTTTTTTTTATTATTAGAAAGAACTTTTTGTAAAATCCCCAATTTTTTTTTTATGTAAATTTTTTTTGAAAAAAATCTTTTTGCGGGCCCGAGGTAAAAAGGAAAAAGTCCCCGGCCCTTCAAAGGGCAGACGGGTGATGTGGTTGGGGGCCCAAGATGGGGGGCTCGGCATAAGAGAAAATGATAAGTTTTTATATGTGAGAAAAGGGGGGTCTCGTTTAAATGTTTGTCTGTGTTTTTTGTTTTTTTTGTCTGTTTTTTTCTTTTTTTTAGGTTTTTTTAAATTCCTTTTTTTTTGTCCTGATCCTTTTTTTAAAAATAAAAATACAAAAATATTTTAAAGTCCCTACCTAGTAAGAAAGGAAGGCCTAAAACCCAAAACCTTTTCTTTTCAAAGTTGGCCCCAAACAAAAAAAAAGTTTTAAAAACTTCCCCCCCAAACCCCCCCCCACCCCTTTCAAATACCCACCCCCAAAAAACCACTGTCGCCCCTTTTTCCCAAAATTCCTCTAACTTGCTTTCCCTTCTTACAACTACACTCTTTCCCGAACGAAACCAATCGGGGGGTGGCATGACCTCATTTTCCCCCTTTAATACCCTGGGGTGTTGTAATTAAAAACACAAAAACCCGTACCCCCATTTGTGGTGGCAGCGGGGGGAGCGATGTTTGGCTGTTTTTTTTTCCCAACAGTGCTTGTGCTAATTTTGTTTACCCCCGGGGTGATTAGGCGATTGTTTTCCCTTACGAAAGTTTTTATATTTCTTGTAACTTTAAAGCGTGAATTTTAACGTTATTATATTCAGGGGGAGGAAGATCGCAAAAATCAGTTTTTTATTTTCCCTTTGCCTTATAATTTTCAGAGGGATAATATACAGGTTTATAGGTCGCGGTTTTAATTGTTTTAGTGTGAAAGTATTTTATGAACGGGGGGCTTTTTGTTTTTTAAAAACGTGTTTAGGGGGAAGAGAACACGTCGAAACAGGGTCCCGATCAGGATTTGCCCGTCGGTGCTCACGATATTCGATGGCAGTGTTTTTGCCGGGGAGGGAGTCCGAAAGAGCGCCGCGGCGGCCGAAAGAACCCTCGGACCGCGAACCACGGGATCTCTCGTTTACGGGACTTTCACAGGGTCCAGCAATTGGCGAACGATTTTTTGTGGTCAGGACGGGTCTATTTTGGGGCACTCAACTAGCCAGGAAAATTCGAGGAAGCCCAGATTGCAGGCCCCCATGTAAGTATTTTTTCACAAGAGAGTCTTTGGCCCTTTTTTAGAGCAAGTTTCCCCGCACACAACCACTGAAACGAAATCAAGAGGAGAATTTTGGGATAGGCACGTCGAGAATGCCACTTATCCGCATAATGATCCCGCCTTTTCGCGCTGCGAAAATTTTCATGCCGAGCACCAGATGTCGTTGTAAATTCCCCTTTTTTTTGACGGGATAAATCATGGGATTTTAAGAGTAAATAAGGGGATTTGGGGGTAATGTTCCTTACAGATTTTTCGGTATCAAATGATTAAAAAATTACCCCCAGGTCGGCACCCGCTGATTTTTTTGTAATGATTAAAACGCCGTGTATCGGGAGTAAGGAAAAAAAAAAAAACCCCGGCGAGGGGCGTCCAGACAAAGTCATGCGCCGAATCTTTTTGCGGGGATTCCAATTTGGTTACGGGAAGCAAGGGTTTTGCTGATGAGGGTCCCTTTCCCGCAGTTAGTAGATCCACGCAGAAATTTTGGAGCCTCCGCACGAGGGTGGATCCGTCGAAGGGACCCCCCAGGGTATTGTAGTTCTGTGCGCAAAGTAATGCGGCCCCCCCGCGTTTTTCTGGCGTTACCGGCGATTTCCGCCTCGCCGCCGTTACCCGTATCCAACATGCAAACAAACCCCGGGATTCCGGGGAGAGGAATGTTGCCAGATGTAAATTTTTTAAAATGAAATGCGAACGGGACTTTTCACAAACTGCCCCTTTTTCGCAGGCCCACGGAAGGCACCGTTCCCATCCTCGTGAGCCACGTCAGACGGGAACCCGAGGTTCAAACTCCCGAGAGCCTTGTGGGCCCGTGAGTGATGCTTTCGCCCCGGGCAGACCCATGATTCGTATCGTGTAAAGGGGTATTATTTGTAATTGTTTTGGGACCGGGTCAAAATAATTTTGATATGTAAAAAGTAAAGGGAAAAATTGAACTTAAAAGGGGGGATTAGCCTTCCTTTGACGCTAAGAAGCGGTCGGCCATTCCTTTAAACGACGGAGGTTTAAAACCCTTTCTTTTGTTTTGATAGTGTAAAATGTACCCATAAAGTAATATTGTAGAGCCCGGGTACCCTTTCCCGGGAGATTTTTTTGAGGGGAGGGGATTGGGTTGAGGCGATTCAATTTTGAAGGGAGATACATTCCCCTGCCCGTAACTACGGGTTTCAATGGTGTCCGAGCAGAATGGCTTTCCACAGATTGCCCCTCGTTAGGTCTCTCGGAAAAACCCAAACCGTACGCAAGTTCAGGTACGCTTTGTCGCCCGCAGAAGGATCACCCCGGTTTTTGTCCCGAAAACAATCGTGTGCCCGCTGGGTCTGGAAGGGTTTATTAGGGTGTAGTTTGGGGGTTTTCCCGCTCGTTTTGTTCAGGTTGCAAAAAAGCTGCAAAGGTGTTAATTCCGCGAAGTATTGTGCAGGGAAGATGGTATGTGCCAATTTGGTTGGAAGGGATCGTTACCAACCAGAAATTTTTTCCCCAAAAGGGGAGCCTTTGCCCAGCTTAAAGCTGTTAATGGTTTATTCAAAAAAATTTAAAGGGGCATTCTACAGGTTATTTAGATTGCCGCAATTGAGGGGTTGTAGAGGCGCGATCTTAGTTTGGGTACTAAAAGTTGCATCTCTCTGGGGTTGGGGGTTTGCCTCAACACAAAAGCAATACGATTTTAAGGTTTAGGATTTTTTTGATCCCAAAGTATGGTATATAGATTTGGGGTATAATGATCGGGACTTCCAGATTTTCCATCCACGAGTATGGACGTAGTCCCTTTATTCGCCTTCAGGAAAAGTTTCCCCTTTATTCCAAAGGGAGATTTAACCATCTCGGTTCGGTCAGACACTCATTTTTCTTGATGTGATAGAAGATCCCGGGGTCCTTTTTGATGAGACGCCCTTTTAGGACAAACCCCCGGGGACCGTCATACGATTCCCAGGGCAGACTGTCAGCCACAAAAACGGGGCAATGGGGGGCCCCGGAAAGCGCTCGCGCTACAACCCGTGACGGTGCGCCAAGATTTTTGAGAGACGATGTTTTGGCCTCCATGCCCCTGGTTGTCCCCGGTCGCCCTTGGGTCAAAAAGAAAGAGGGGGGGGGAACGATTTTGCGTCGTTTATAGAGTTTAAAATCGTGTTACAGGCAGATGCGTACCCGTCGCGCCTTGATAAACTATAATAGCTTGCGGGCACTCAGTGGTTCCACCCCCGGATCCAGATCCGAATTTTGGGATATTGAGGTAGAAGGAAAGATGGGCCCAAAAGGGGGGCCTCAGCTGGCTTCAGATTTTTAAATTTTAAGAGGATGCCATTGGGGTTTAGCAACTCCCCCCTCTACTTTCAGAGGAAATAAATCTGACTGGTCGGTATTGGAAGCACGCCCTGGCTTTTCCTCGACGATGTAGTCAATACTCTTCCTCATTTGAAGAAATCTTGTCACTTTGATGAAACTTTACGTTTTCTACAAAGCTGGTTTTTAGGTTAAAGTGCAAAAATTCGTTTTGCAGTTAAAACTTTTAAATTTCTCGTTTTCTTGTCACACCACAGGTATCCCTTTCCCGATCCCAGAAAATAAAGGCTATTGCTGATATGAAACCACCGAAACAGTAAAGGGAAGTTAACAGTTTCTGGGAGCCCCAGGTTTTTTTTAGGGGGTATTTGGGCATTATGCTTCGGTGCTGCTCCAATCACACGCTTCTAAAAAAAAACACTAAATTTTTGGTGGGGGCCAAGCAAAAGCAAGCTTTTGATGAAATTTAAAATTTAAAATAAATTCACTCCAGTATTGGGAAACCCAAACTTTAAGGAGATTTTGAACTGATTGCGATGTTCCGGTTTTGCCCTTGGGGCATGTTTGATGCAAAAAATGAAAAGGAAAGCCACAAGCTTGCCTCTATTTCTAAATTGAGGGGTGCCGAAAAGAAAAACCCAAAATAGATCTCGAAGCCTTTGGGAGTATGGAAGCAGTTCGCCCCTATAATCCTATTTGTATGGCCGTCATTTCCCGTTTTTACTGCCCCGTCCGCTTGTTCATTTTTTCCGAAGGGCGACAAGTCGGTCAGAAAGACTAGTGGGGCCATGAATTTTCGTTTTATAATTTTGAGCTGAAAAATAAGCCGGGTGCATCACACAGTTCCCCATTTTCGAGCCGTAAAATTGCTAACATTTACGAGGAATGAGCCCCCAAAGATTGGGGGGGCACAGCGTAGAGACCCATTATGGCAGGAGTTGCGGGGGTATTTAGAGGAAAAAAGGGTCAAACGGAATTTCCACCCCTCTTTGGGAATTTGAATTAATGGAGGATTGCTGTATCATGTTAGAATCCTTCCAGAGCGGGGGGTTCACAAAATTTGTAAACCCCAGGTCTTTAAGAGATGTAGCCTTCACTTTTCTAATACAGGTCACTGCCACCTGGGACTTCGGACGTATTGCGGGTGCGAGATAGATTCTACTTCCCAAAGATCTTTCAAGGTGGAAGGATGTCGGTTCCTGAGGGATGTCAGAAAGGAAAAAGGGGTCGGGCGTCGTGCTCCTTTGGCCTCGATCCCCAGGTCACACACCGTTTGATAGGGGGCTCGGCTGATTTGATAGACATCTGGGTTCTGGATGGCCATCGATACGTTTAGTCATTTCGATCATTTCACTCGCTATTTTTAATTGGTTCCTCTTCATTCTAAGAAGCAGAGACTGTAGAGATGCTTTCGGAAGGATATGTTTCTCTGTTTTTGGGCCTCCGAAAGCTTATTAACAGATAAAGGGGCAGAGTTTTTAAATCATTATTTAGGATGTTTGCAGGATATTGCAGGTAAAAAACCCTGTATGCCACCCCTTACCACCCCGGCTAAGGTATGGTTGAGCGCAGCAATGTGTCATAAAGTTCGTTGGCAAAACTTTGGGCACACCCCAACGACTGGAACGATTTCTGCCGTATGTAAAACTGGCGCTGAAAAAGGGACTGCATCGCAGCATCAAAAAAAAGCCCCCTTTATCTACTTAAGGCGAGACTGTTACTTCCCCGGAAAACTTACGAAATTTTGAAAGGGTCCGCAAGGACGTTGCGTGAGAGGCGAAAGACGCCCGAGAGACTGCAGTCCAGGTTGCAAGAGACTCCAAGAAAGACAGCCGAGATCACGACAGGCGTGTGAACTCATGCAGGATTTGACGTGGATGACCCCGTCCTGGTAAGAGAAGTTTGTCTGAGGACGCGAGGCCCCCAAACGCTTTGAGGCCCGGGGGAACGGGCCCGTGCGAGTGCTGAAGATCATTGGTCCTGTGAACTATGGTGCAGAACCCCTACCTTGCGGGGGGAGATGATCTGCCAAGCAAATCGTCTACGACATACAGGGGGGGCAGATTTGGAGTTTTCCCAAACCCCCCACAAGAGGAAAAGGGAAAAGGGTGCTGATGATCCAGGCCCGGCAAACGACGAAGTAGAGGAGAATGTGTGACCGGGCCCAAATCACGCGAAAAAGGGATGATGCACAGACCAGCCCAGGTCGATGGTGAAGGGTCGGGAAAAGGATGAATAAAGTGGGGAACAAGCAAACCCGGCGCAGGGGTTTGAGTTGCATGTATTTTTCCAAAGGGGAGTCGTCATTACCCAAAGGGAGTCGGTCAGTGGGTTTTGAACCCCAGAATTTTTTCACGTTATACCTTAATCACGCTCTTTATTCCTTTAAAACCACTAACCTGTGCATCTCTTTTCAGTTTTAAGTCCTGGTTTTCCTGACAAGGGAGGGGCATTACGTTCCCTCCATATCTGTCCCCAAAATCCCCTTTTAGGAGCTGATGGTGACGCCAGTCGCCCTCACCGGGCGCCAAGCACCCAACTCGGGGTTGGCGCGTTTCAGGGGGAGGTGTTTTTGGGACCCCCCTGTGTACGTCCCCTCGGGCCCCAATATTCTTTCGCTCCCCCCTTTTTGAGAGAAGGCGGCGTTCCTCCTCGTTCCACGGGGGTTCGCAGCCTCGTACGCCCCCTAGGTTTCCAAAACCCTGTTTTTTTCCCCCGGGGGAGGATGCCCCCAAAGGTGAGGGAAATGGGGCAACGAAAACGGGGAAACCCCCCTGGAGCGATCACCTGCGCGGGCCCTCACCCGCCTTATATTTTTTGCTTTTCTTTGGTGTTACTTTTTTTTTGTATTTTTTTAATATTTTGTATGTTTTAATAAAATTTTTACATCTTTTTTTGACGCCTTGGAAAAAAGACCACCACACAGAAATGATTTGCAAAAAAACTTTTAACTTTATTTACCATCATTTCATCTTTAAATTTATTATAATTTTTACATTTTTTATTTTTATGTTTACATTTTTTTCCATTTTATGACGATTTTTTTGAAAAGATCTTTCCAGTCATAATGGTTTTTTTTTTACTTATTTTACTATTTTGTTTCAAGGAAATTTTATCATTTTATGAAAAAACCCTTTTAAAAATTATTTTTTTTATTAGTAAAGAACATTTTAGTGTACAAAGCAAGTTTTTTTTTGTGAATTTTTTTGAACCAAACCATTTTCGCGGGGCCCAGGTGACAAAGGGAAAAGTCCCCCGGGGCCTTCAAGGGCAATCGGGGACGTGGTTGTGGTGCCCCAAATAGGTGTCTCGGGAATAAAAGATAAGTGATTTAAATTTTTATTGTGAGAGAAGGGGGTTTCGTTTTAAGTTTGTCCGTGTTTTATGTTTTATGTCTGTTTTTTTCTTTTTTGTTTTAGTGTTTTTTTTTACTGTGCCGTATTTCGTTTTTCCTGTTTTTCCTTGTTTTAAAAATAAATGTATCATAATACCTTTTGATAAGTCCCGACTCTATGTAAAAGGAAGGCTGAAAAAGCCTAAAACTATTCTATTCTAAAGCTAAACGGCCAACAATCCAAAAAACCCCAAAGTATAGTAAAACTGTACACGCCTCCCTCGGGATTTCAAACCCCGCCCCACCTCACTTTGGCTCATTTGCACAACTACCTTCACACCTACTACGCACCCCTTTTTCCTCCTTTTTCCACAATTCCTCTAACATTGCACCCCTTTTACAACATCACTGTTCCCGAACGTACCAAGGGGTTGGCAGTGACCTCATTTTCACCCTTTTAATGAGCCTGGGGGATGTTGTAATTAAAGAACACAACAACCCAACCCAGACCTAAACCAAACCTAACCCAATCCTAACCTAAACCTAACCTAAACCTAACCCAACCCTTACCCAAACCTAACCCAAACCTAACCTAAACCTAACCCAAACCTAACCCAAACCTAACCTAAACTAACCCAACCTAATACAAATTTAAACCCAAACCTTACCCAAATCTAACCGAACCCCAACCTAAACCTAAACCTAAACTACTAAACCTAACCAAACTTCCTAAATTTAACCTAAACTAACCTAGACCTAACCTACACCTACAAAAACCTAACCAAACGATTCCTAAACATATCCTAAACATATCCTAAACCTATCCTAAACATAACCTAAACCTAACCTTAACTAGCATAAACCTAATCCTAAAGGTATTATTGCTTTGTCCAAATGTAACGTAACCTAATATATATATATATATAATATAATATATAATTTTATATATATTAATATATTTATATATATATATATATATATTTATATTATATATATATATATATATGTGAGTGTTTTTTGTGTGTTATGTGTGTGTGTGTGTGTGTGTGTTTGTGTGAGTTTGAGTGTGGGGTGTGTGTGTGGTATCTACATATATGTATACGGTCTCGATATGTATGTATATATAAAATATACTTTAAATATATTATATATACATTATAAAAAATAGACATATATTATATATATATATATATACAAATATATATATATACATATTTTATAATATATATATATATATATTTTAAAAATATATATATAAATATATATATATATATAATATATATATATCTTATATATATATATATATATATTATATAATACATATATATATATATTTATCATATAATATAATATTATTTTACATATATATATATAAATTTTATAATTATAATTTTATATAATATATATATATATATTTATATTATAATTATATAATTATTTAAATATTATAATATACTTATATATATATATGAATATAGATAACAGTACATACATATGTAAATATATACATTACATATATATTTATATATATATATATATATATATAGATATATATAAATATAAATATAATAACGCGCACACACACAAACACCCACAAACATATAATATATAATATATATATTTATATTATATAATATTTTTATATATATAAATTATAATATATTTTTTATTTATTTTTTATAAATAAATATATATTTATACACACCACACGAAAACAAAACAAAACACACACAAACACACACACACCACACACCCCAACCCCAAAAAATATATTTAATATTATAATATTAATATATATATATATATTATATATATATAATTTTTTTTTTTTTTAAAAATAAATATATTTTACCACACACACACAAACACAAACAAAAACACAAAAAAAGACACAAAACACAAAAAAACACAAAACAACAACACACACACACACACACACACCAAAAACACACCAAACCACAAAAATATAATATATTATATATATTAAAATAAATATTTATTAATATATTATATATATTTTATGTATGAAATTACTGATATAAAAACATATATACAATATATATGTATATTTTTATATATTGTAATAATATATTTATTATATGTGGTGGTATTTTTTTCCGTGTGGTGTGGTGTAGTGTGTGTGCGTTGTGTGTGTGGTATTTTTGTGTTTGTGTGTGTTTTTCTGTGTGTAGGGTTTGTTTATATATACATATAAAATTACATATTATAATTATTATATATATTATATATATATAAAATTAATCCATACCACACAAAACACACACACAACACACCACACACAAAAAACACAACAACACCCCCCCACAAACACACCCACACACACCACACACCAAACCACCACACATACCACACACACCACACACACACACCCCGGCGCAAGCATGCACGCACGCAAAAACACACACCACACACAACACACAACCACGCACACGATTATAAAAAATTTAATATAATATATATATATATATATTTATATATATTTTATACATTATATAAATATTTTTAATATAATAGTTATTAATAAAATTATATATATTAAAATTTTATATATATATATTTTATATATTTTTTATAAATAGGTGTGTGTTTTTGTTGTTTTGTGGTTGGGGGTGTGTGTGTTGTGGTGGGGGAGTGTGTGGGGGGGTGTATGTGTGTGTGTGTGTGTGTGCTTTTGTTGTATGTGTGTGTCTGTGGTCAGATTACAAAATATAGTGTATATATATATTATTAAAATTTTATATATTTTATATATATAATATTAATGTAATATATTTACATACATACGAAAATATATATGTAATATATATAATATATATTATATAAAAATTATATATTATATATTGTGTTGGTGTGTTTTGTGTGTTGTGTGTGGTGTGTGTGTGGGTCGTGTGTTTGGTGTGTCTGTGTGTGTGTTTTTTTTGTGTTGTGAATTGTTTGTGTGTGTGTGTGTGTGTGTGTATGTGTGTGGTGTGTGTGGTGTGTGTGGGTGTGTGTCGTGTTTTTTTGGGTGTGTGTGTATGTAGTATACAAGTATGTTATAATATATATTATATTATATATTATATATATATATATAATAAATATTTTAATTATATATTATTATAATTATAATATATATATATATATATATATATAATATACATGTATGTATACTACTACACACACCCAAAAACCAAAATCAAAACACCACCACATTCTATTATCTATCTCTCTATCTATCTTATTGTATGATATATTAGTATATATGCGTATATTGTACATATATATATATTATAAATATAATTATATTATATATATATATATATATATATAATTTTTAATATATACATTTTTATAATATACATATGTAATAAATATATATAATTTTTAAAATATATATATATATATTATATATATAATATTATTAATATATATAATATATAGTATTTTTAAATTTTATATATATATATAATTATATATTTTTTAATAATTATTATATATATTATATATATATATATATATATATTTTTTTATATATTTTATATTATTTTTCATTTTTCTATATACTTAATATCTACTATTCACCTATATATTTAATATATGTATATATATATATTTAAAATATATATATTATATATATATATTTAAATATATTTAGACACACAAACACACCAACAACACACCACACACACACACACAACACACACACACACAAACATAATTATATATATATTATATATAATATAATATAATATATATATATATTTATATATTAAAATATAGCAAAATACATATATGTTATATAATATAATATATAAATATATATAATTATATATATATAAATAAAAATATATATATATTTATATATAATATATATATATATTATTATATATATATATATATATATATATAAAAACACATATACATATAAAAGTTAAATTTTCCTTTATATAAACTATATAGCATAAAAATAACATAAATTACATATACATATATATATTATATATAATATATTAATATTATAGATAGATAGAAGATAGATAGAAAATAGTAGATAGATGTTTTGTGGGGGTTTAATTACTTTTTAATATGTCTATATGTATATATATAGCATATAGTATATATATAGTATATATAATATATTAATATATACATATATGAAATTATTATAATATATATATATATAATATATTATATATATTTATGTATTTGTATATATTATATTTTAATAATATTATATATATATATATATATATATTTGTGGGTGTGTGTGTGTGTGTGTATGTGGTGTGTGGGGGTTGGTGTGTGGGGTGTATATTTTTTTTTTTTCTATCCAAACCAAACCCAAACCCCCAAACCCAAAACCTCCCCAAACCTAACCTAACCTAATGAAAACCAAAAATAAACCCAACTAAAACCTAACCCAAACCTAACCCAAAGAAAACCCAAAACGTAATCTAAACCTAACACAAATCTAACCCCAACCAAACCCCCAAATCAACCCAAAAATTGCCCCAAAACCAAACCTAAACAAACCCAAACCACTCAAACCTCCCAAACTTAAAAAAACCAAACCCAAAACCTACCCAAACCAAACCCAAATCTAACTTAAAACCTACCCCAAACCTAACCCCAAATTTAAAACCCAAACCAAACCTAACCCAAACCCAAACATAACCCAAAATAACCAAAACAAACCCAAACAAAACCCAAAAGAAACCCAAACAAAACCCCCAAATATAACCTAAACTAACCCAAACGAAACCCAAAACGTATCCCAAACGAAACCCAACCCAACGAAACCAACCCTAAACCAAACCCAAAAACTAACCAAACCCAACCCCAAACCAAACCCCAAAACCCAAATAAAAACCAAACCAAAACCCTAACACAAACCTAACCTAAACCTAACCAAAACCAAAACTAAAACTAACCAAACCTAACCAAAACCAAACCTAAACCAAACCCTAACAAAACCCAACCTAACCCAAACCTATCCCAAACCCCAAACCAAACCCCCAAACCCTAACCTAAAACCTAAATAAATCAACCCAACGAAAACCCATGCCTAACCTAAACCTACCCAACCTAATCCAAACCCCAAAACCTAAACAAAACCTAAACCTAACCCAAACCAAACCCAAAAACCCAAACCCAAACCCAACCCCCAAACCAACCTAAACAAACCAAAAAAAACCCAAAACCTAAATCAACCAAAAACCTTTCCTAACCTAACAAAAACTAACCTACACCTAACCTAAACCTATCCAAACCTAACAAAACCTTCCAAAACATATCCAACCATCCAAACCCCTATCCTAAACTAACCAAAACCCTAACCTTAACATAACAAAAAACCAAAAACCAAAAGGACCTTTGCTTTTTGCAAAAAAACGTAACCAATAATATTAGGGAGTGTGTGGTGTGTATGTGTGTGTGTGTGGGTTTTGGTGTGTGGTTTGTGTGTGTGGTGTGTGTGTGGTGTGTGTGTGTACTACATATATTATAACGGGTTTTGATATGATAGGTTAATAAAATGTATGTACTTTATATATTTGTGTATTATATATATAATTATATTTATATATAATATAAAATTATATAAAAATTTAATATAATCATATTTAAATTATATATTATATATAAATATTAATATTATATTTATTTTATAACATATAATATAATATATTTTTAATATATATATATATATATATATATACTTTAATATTATATATATTAATAAAATATAAAATTATAATATATATATATGTTTATATTCCTGTTTGGACATATACGTAATATATTGTACACACACCACCACACACACACACACACACCACCCCACACCACAACACACACACTATATATATATATTTATATTATTATATATAAATTTATAGATATATAATATATGTTGGCACTGGGGGCCAAATCAAGCTCAAGCGTGCCGGGTAAATGAGTGGTGTTTCAAAAAAAAAAACACCGGGGGGAAAGGGCAACCCAAAACCACCGCTCTAATTGCAAAGAAAATTCATAGAAGCCCATGATCGTAAAGGGCCGCGGTGGCGATGGTTAGAGCGTCGGACTCAAGATTGTCACACGGCAATCTGAATTCGAGGGTTCGATCACCCATGCCGCGTTGTTCCCGGGAGAGGAACTTCACCTTGATTGCCTCCTAGCCACTGGGGGCCAAGCCAGCCCAAGTCAGTGCGGTCCCCGCCCGGAAAGTAGAAGGGAAAATTTCCTAAAACGGAAACGGCACCTCCCCGGAAAAGGGCTGGGGCCCCCAACCCGTACTACTCCAAAAGCACACAAAATAAAAAATACAATTTAATTTTCATGCGTGACCCGGGGGCTCAGAAAGAACCATCGTTAAAAAAAGAAACCCCCACACACACACACACACACAAACACCACACACACCAAAAAATATAAAATATATTATAATAAATATTATATAATTATATATATAAATGTATATTTTATATCTATATCTAATAAAACAAAAATATATATATATATATATATATATAATATATAATATAATATAATTATATATTATTTTAAATAGGGATATATATATGAATATATATAAATATATATGCTTATAATATATACATATTATATTATATATATATATATAATATATATTATATATATATATATATATATATATATGCACGTATCCTCTCTCTCTCCTCTGTCTCTTCTCTCTCCCTCTCTTTCTCTCTCTCTTCTCTCTTCTCTCGCCCTCTTCTCTCTTCTCTCTCTCTCTCTCTTTCCCCCTCTCCTTTTTTAAAATATATATTAAAATATTTTTAAAATATATAATAATAAATAATATTATATATATATATATATTTATATTTATATATATAATATATATTTTGTATATAATGCATATTATATATATATATATATTATATATATATATATATTTTTATATATTTAAAAAAATATATATATAATATATAATATTTTAATTTTTATATTTTTTATATATATTTTATTATAATATATATTTATATCTTAATTTTTTTTAATCTTAAAAAAAATTATTCTATTAGGGTTTTAATATTATTTTATATATATATTTTTTAAATTTATTTTAAATTTAAAAAAAATTTATAAAAATTATTTAAACACACACACCACAACACCCCACACACAACACACGTAACACACATACACAACACCACCCACACACACACACACACACATATATATATATATATATAATTATATATATTATAAAATAATATATTATATATGTGTGTGTGTGTGGTGTGTGTGTGTGTTGGGGTGTGTGTGTGTGTTGTCTGGTGTGGGGGTGGTTTTTGTTTGGGGTGTGTGTCTTGTGTGTGGTTCGTGTGTGTGTAAAGTGTGTAAATATGTGTGTTTTTTGGTCTATATATTTATAAAAATAATATATATATATATTATATATATCACAATATTACATACACACCAAAACACCCAACGAACACCACCACACACACATATAAAATAATTCTTCTTTTTTAAATAGAAATTCATGTTGAGCCCCGTGGTCGAGCATGATCCCGATTATAAATTTTTATGTTGGACTCTTGGGGTGGTACGGGAGGGGCCCTAGTTCCTTTCCAGGAGAGTACCTGTTACCCATTAGGTAAAACATTCTCTCTTTTTTATCCGGCTTTGGGACCGCACGCTTGGGGTTTGGGTGGCCACCCCGTGGGTAGGTAGGCAACGAGGTGAGTTTCCCTTACCCAAGAAAACAATGCGCCGGACGGGACTCGAACCTC
>NW_023658343.1:20000-24423 GCF_015228065.2 Penaeus monodon
CTAGATATATATACTTATATAGATATATATATAATAAATATATATTATAGATATATATATATTATGTACATTTAATATGCATATATATGTGTATGTCTATATTTGAACATATGTCTATATATATATATAGGATATATACTAGATATATAGATATAAGATATATATATATATAGATATATGTATATATATATATATAATAATATATACAATATATAATATATATATTATACAGAGAGAGAGAGAGAGAGAAAAATATACGTGCATATATATGTATATGTGTCTCATATACATATATATATATATAAGTATATATATGTATAAATTATAATATTCCTAATATATGCCTATTTATATATATACATTATATATATATATAATTAATTATATATATATATAAATATATACAAATATACAGATATATATATATATATCTATTATTATATATAGATATAGAAACCTATAATATATATATATATATATTATATATATATATATATATATATATATATATATATATATATGTGTGTGTGTGTGTGGTGTGTTTGTGTGTGGTGTGTGTGTGTGGGTGAGTATTCTTCTTTTAACGATAGGTCATGTCTGAGCATCGAGGTCACAGCATGACACTTAACGTTAGTTTTCAGGTTGTGATGCTCTTGAGTGAGTACGTGGGTAGGGTCCCCAGTTCCTTTCCACGAGAGTGCCGCGTGTTTACGTTGTAGGTAATCATTCTCTCTTACTTTTCCCGGTTGAGACCAGCACTGACTTGGCTGGCTTGGTCACCCAATGGCTAGGTAGCAATCAAGGTGAAGTTCCTGCCAAGGAAGAACGCGGCGGTCGGTGACTCGAACCTCCGAATTCAGATTGCCGTCGTGACAGTCCAGACGCTAAACCATTCGGCCAAAGCGGCCTTGCCAATCATGGGCTTCCAGGAATTTTTCTTAGTAATTTAGAGCGTGTTTTGCCATGGCCTTCGCCCCCCGGTGCTGCCCGGCTTTTTTTGTTATCGAGTCACAATCTCTATTTACCGGTACTGACTAGAGTGGCTTGGACACCCTGTGGCAACGCATATATATATATAATAAATCTTATATATATATATATATATATATATATATTATATATGTGTGTGTGTGTGTGTTCGGTGTGTGTGTTGTTGTTGTTGGTGTGTGTGTGTCTGGTGTGCGGGTCCCGTGTGTGTGTGTGTGTGTGTGTGTGTGTGGTGTATACACATATATATAGTATCATATTGCTCACCAACAGAATATATAAATTATATATATATATATATATATATATATATAAATATATATATATATAGTATATATAGACTATATATATATATAGTATATATATATATATAAGTATGCATACATATATATGTAATAATATATATATTATATATATATATATATATTATATTATATCTTTATATATATATACATATATATAAAGTAGAATACATAGTAACATATACATATCGCGCCCGTATAACCTATATTGCAGATACACACACCACACACACACAGACCACACACAAACTCACAAACACCACACACACACACACACACACACACACACACCAACACAACTCATATATATAATAATTTAGGTTAACGTAAACGTTTGCAAAAAGCAAGGAGACCTTTAGGGTTAGGTTTAGGTTATATTAAGGGGGGTTAGGTTTAGGTTATGTTTAGGATAGGTTAGGATAGCTTTAGGGATATGGTTAGGATAGGTTTAGGTTAGGTTTAGGATAGGTTTAGGTAGTGTAGGTTAGGTTTTAGGTTAGGTTGTAGGAAGGTTTAGGTTAGGTTTAGGCTTGTTAGAGATAGGATTAGGTTAGGTTTGTTTAGGTTGGGTTAGGTTTGGGTTCGGTTTAGGTAGGTTCGGTTAGGTTTGGGTATGATTTGGGTCTAGGTCTAGGTTAGGTTTGGGTTGGGTTTGGTTTAGAACGTTAAGGGTAGGTTTCGGTTAGGTTTAGGTTAGTTTAGGTTTAGGTTTGGATTAGGTTTAGGTTCTGTTAGAGTTAGGTTTGGATAGCTTTGGTTAGATTGATTTAGGTTTAGGTTAAGTTTGGGTTATGTTTTTTTTGGGTTAGGTTTAGGTTAGGTTTGGTTTAGATTTAGGTTAGGGTTTGGTTAGGTTTGCGTTAGGTTTGGGTTAGATTTGGGTTAGGTTGGGTTAGGTTTAAGTCAGGTTTCCATTGAGTTTGGGTTACGTTTAGTTTACGTTTGGGTTAGGTTGGGTTTGGTTTAGTTATGTTTGGTTATGTTTGGTTAGGTTAGGTTAGTTTTGGGTTATGTTTGGGTTAGGTTTGGGTTAGGTTCAGGTTAGATTTGGATGGTTTGGGTTAGTTTATTTTAAAGGTTTTCGTTAGGTTTTGGGTCTTTTGGGGGGTTTGGGTTAGGTTTTTTTTAGGTTTAGTTAGAAATAAAAAGCTACATAAAAACACACACGACACACTACACACACACACAAACAAAACACACACCAAAAACAAAACACCCCACACACACATATATATTATTATAGAGGAGAGAGAGAGAATATATATACATATAATATATAACATAAAATGTATACAATATACATAAAATTTATATATACATTATATAATAATTCATTATATAATATAAAATATATAATATATATAATATTTTTAATAATATATAATTAAACAAAAATATTAAAACATATATATTTCATATATATGCATTAATATAGTATAATTTTTATATTTAATATATATAATTTATATTATATATTATATATATATATAATATATTTTTGTTTTGGGGTGGTGTTTTGTGTGGTGTTTTGGGGTGTGGGGGTGTGTGGGTGGAAAAATATTGTATATATTATTAAGAATATATGTAAATATAGGTATATAAAAATAAAAAAATTAATAAAAAAATATATTAATATATATATATAAAATTTTTTTATTTAAAATATTATTAGGGGAGATATATATTGTGTGTGTGTTTGTGTGTGTTTGTGTGTGTGTGTGTGGTTTTTTGGGTGTTTTGTGTGCTATATATTAAATATTAAAAATATAATATAATATAATATATATATATATATATATATATATATAATTTGATTATAGATGAATGTAATATATAAGTATATATAAAAAAAATATATAAAAAAATTTCATATTAAATAATATTTAAAAATATTTATATTATATTTTATATTTATATATATATAATATAAATATATATATATATATATATTGTGTATGTTTTATATATTTTTATATATTTTTTTTAAAATTTTATATATCACATATATTTATTTTCAAAATTAACTTATATAACAAATATATATAAATTCATTGAATCATATATGTTATATATATATATATATATATATATAAAATATAATATATAATTATACAACATATATACATATGTATATATTACATATATATATATACAGAAATATAACGCATAATAATACATAATAATACTATATAGATAGTTTGAAGGGGAGATAAATGATATGTGTGTGTGTGTTTATGCTTTTCTGTTTGTTTGTGTGTGATGTATGTTAATACGTATAAAATATATATTAATTATATTATAAAAAAAAAATATATATAATTAATATATTTAAAATTTATTTTTTATATGTATGTTAATATATATATATATAAATAGATATAAAAATTTTAAAAAAAATACATACTTTATACATACACACACACACACACAAAAAAACACACACACACCACACACACAACACACAAAAACAACACACAACCCCACAAAAAACACACACACACAAACACCAAAACCCCACACAAAAAACACAAAAAACACCCCACAAAACAAAAAACACACACACACAAACCCCCAAAACCACAAAACACAAATTTTATAAATATATATATTATATTATATATATTAGATATATATAATTTTTAAAAAATATTTATATATATATAGATATATAATATATATATATATAATATATTATATATATTATTTTATATAATATATTATTTATTTATTTTTAAATATATAACATATATATTTTATTAAAATTTATATTATATTTATTTATATAATATTTTTTATATATATTATATATTATATTAAAATAATAAATTTGTTGTGTGGGTGTGTGTGTGTGGGGTGTGTGTGTGTTGTGTGTGACGCACAGCACACAAAACACAAAAAAACACACCCAATACAAACATACACACACACCACAACCCCACCCCCAAAACAACATATTATATATATTAATATATATATATAATTTAAATTTTTATATATTATATTATATTTTAATATTGTAAATATATATATATTATATATCTGTGGGTTGTGGTTTTGTGTGTGTGGTGTGGTGTGTGTTTGTCGTGCGTGCATGCATGCGTTGGGGGTGTGTGTGTGGTGTGTGGTTTGTTTTG
>NW_023658344.1:0-24417 GCF_015228065.2 Penaeus monodon
TTGCGAAAAACGCATGAGCCTTGGCTATGTGAGGGTGTTGTGGACTTAGTCTGTGAGTGTGATAGGCAGCAGATATTTTTGTTATTTTGCGGTAATGTGAGAGCAAGCTGCTATCTCTGTATTGTTTATGACTCTATTTCGTATACTATATGAGAGGGCAGTGTCCTTATCTCTCTATCTCTGTGCATTGTTCTTGGTAACATTATCTAAATTTTCATTTATATCGTATACGGGGTTGTACAAATTAAGCACTATATAATCGATGGTACCCCCTAAAAGGGAAAAAGTATTTTCACTTTTTCGCCAGCCAACATGCACTAATGTTACGTTATTTTTATTGTCTTTTATAGAATCAAAAGTTTGCAGTGTCTAGGTTCAAAGATAGTATTAAAGATTTTTAACCCCATGTATAACTATAATCTTTCTCTGGCTCTCTTCTTTCTCTTTTTCGTTTCTATCTAACCCTCTCTGTCTTTTTCCCTTCCCCTCCCTCTTTCTCTTTCCCTCCCCCTCCCCCTCTCTCTCCCTCTCTCTAGATGAAAAATGTAAAATGTTTGGCATATGAAAATTTTATTGATTTTGTGTTGAGCTTGCATACATGATTTTATGTTTTAACTCCAAAGATTTTTCCCTTTTGACCTGCATAAATGTAACTAGCCTAATGCACAAATTTGCAGTAGTGCAACATGTCTTTCAGATGCATTAGGCGGGATAGTGGGTGTCACTCTCTATGAGTAGCACAAAATTAGGATAGGTGGATATAGTGAATGGACATGGGAGGGGTAAAAAAAGTTTCCCAAAGTGTAATGAGGATTGCAGATCTTTAGGTATGTTAGGTTAAGTAAAGTTAATTAACCTTTCCCGACGGGTAGTATTGATAGTGGCCCGGGGCCCCGCTGCCGTGGGCTTTTATCGTCGCCCTAGGGTGCGCGACCACTCATGCCAAGTACCACATCCCATTTCTTCGTAATCACGAGCAATGTTGTATTTTCAGTTTTCATTATTTTTTAAAGTCTCTATTCCATATTTCCTGATAAATCGAGACTGAAAGGGATTTTTTTTTGTTTTATGACCCATTTGATCATTATTTCGGTCTATAGTCTGAATAAAATAAACAGTGCATGGCATCATGAAGTTGATTTTTTTTTTTTTTTTTTTTTTTCTTTCATAGTAAAAAAGAGAAAGTGTTAAAAACTGACTTAACCACATTTTCATGGCAAAAATAATATTTTGCTGTGATTGTAAAAAAAAAAAAACTCATGGCAAGTCCTACATACACCATGCATGTACGTACATGCCCCCCCGCAGATAGTCCCGCCATGCCCTGGCATGTGTTTTACATACCACCCGTCGGCAAAGAGTTAATAAGTTTATTTTATGTTAATAAAAAAAACGCAAACTTGATGTGAGATCTATATTTGAGTAACTTGATGCAATCCTTCTAGGCTTATCAGCTTGATTAGTAAAATCGCCAGTCAGACCTAGTGAAAGGTAATTGAAATGCTTGAAGACCCTTGCAAGTCTTGAGATATTCTCTCAATCTCTTGAAAAAAATGGAAACCAGGATGTTATATTGCATATATCCCTCCTGTCAAAGGGAACAAAAACAAAAGTATACTTACTGCTTGATTATCTTGTCATTTGTGCTCATGATCTTCAAAAGGTCCAGAAGTTACTAAAAGTTTTTTAAGCTGGGCCAGTGGCTTATAGTAATCCTATTTTCCATATGTTCAAAAACTACCTTGATTAGCAAATATTAGTATTTTTTCTGACCTTTCCCTTTTTTTACTTATCACAAGCTTCCTGAAAAAGCCTTACATACCCAGGTGATCAAAAACTCTTTTTCCCTTTTTTTTGTTTTTTTTTTTTATGACTATTCAAAATTGTAGCTTTAGTGGTAATAAAGCATGGTGTTTTTAGACTTGTTCATGTAGTACTTTATTCAGAGTAAAATGCACTCATTTTTTATTACTTACCCTTTGCCGACTTTGCATTATGCATAGCCAGGGCTGGGGGACTATCTGCCATGTATGTAAATGCCATGGTGTATGTTTGGGCATGCCATGGTTTTTTTTTTTTTTTTTACAATCACGGGAAAATATTTTTTTCTGCCCCTGAAGTGATTAAGTCTTTTTTAAACACTTTCCTTTTTACGGCATGGGATGCGGATTGGGTGAGTGGCGACATGCTGGGAAATAATATAACCCACGTCAGTGGCCCGGGCCCTATAAATACTCCCCCGGGGAAAAGGGGTTAATTTAACTTTACTTAACCAAACTACTAAAGATCTGCAATCCTCATTACCTTGGGAAACTTTTTTATAAATCCTATGTCCATTCATTTTATCCACCTATCCAAATTCTATGCACTCACTAAAGAGAAAAGCTTCAAAAACTAAGTCTTACATAGATAATGTAAGCTCCTTATAACAGAAAAAAAATTCGGGTAGAAAAAAAAAACGGGTAAAGTTTATTCTATTTTTAAAGTTACTCTACATTACTTTTTTTTTATTAGACATCTTTGTAAAAAACTTTTTTCAAAAATTTTTTAAAGTACTGATGATATGAGGGGGGATCTCCCATGCTTCTGAAAAACCGCCTCATCATCGCAACATGTGATGTCTCCCACTGTCATAATCACTTTGTCTTTTTAACCCATCGCCTTCTAATTTGACGTTTTTAAACATTTTTTGTAAGGTTTTTTGATTATGGAAAAGCTTTTAGAGTTACCGGAAAAATATCTAAGTAGCCTTAAACGTATTGAAAATTTTTAGGTTGATGTTATTGTGATTTCTTCTACCCGAGGAGCAGGAAAAGGGGAAAAATGTGAGATTTCCAGCAAAAACCTTTCCAAAACAAGGAACCCAAGAAAGGGAAAAGGGACTCCGAAAAATACACAGTAAGTGTCCATTGTAATGTTTATTATTGTAAAATATGTAAAAGAAATCCATCACCCCCCCCACTATTAAACCCCCAACCGCGGGGGAAAATGAATAAAAAAGGGAAAAACCGTGCTAATTTTTAAAATTTTTTTTGGGAAAAGTCTCAGCACAGGGCTCTGCATGCTTTGCCCAAAGGGGTCAATTAGTAGTCTTGTGCCTTACCTGTTTTCCCTTTCCTTTTATTGGGCGGGAAAAACAAAATTTTTTACTTGCTTGAATATCGGTTGTTATTTTATTTTTAACATTAAAATTAAAATTTAAAATTTTAAACATTTGTTACAGAAAAAAAGATAAAAAAAATATTTTCGTAAAACAAAAAGGATGACGGGGGGACGGCAGTACTCGTAAAAGGCCTTTGGTGACTTGTACAAAAATAGCCTCTTGTTTAAAAAAAATTAAACAAGTAAAATCACAGTGGGCATGGGATGTATTACATCCATGCCCCTTGAGTTTACACTATAAATTTTCCCCTGATGGGTACACTTTACAAATTTACCAATGAGCCAATTGGAGTATGCCTGCCCGCCATTTACCCTTTTCCTTTTTTCGAAAATTTTCTTTTGTTTTTTGCTGTTTTAGTGTTTTAACTTTAGTTTTTAAATGTCTTTTGGGAAAAACCCCATTTTTATTCTAGCATTAGTAAAAGTTGGTTTTTTCCCCCAAATTTTAAGCAAGGTGAAATGGGTAAGTCACAAGAAAAAAAAAAAAAAAAAGAATAGCACGCTTTTTCTTGGGTGGCTTTGGGGTTGATAACTAGTTTAGAATAGTATCACTCCCACCCCATCCCATCTGTCACTCACCCCCTGGGCCCTGTCATTATTGGATACTTTTTTCCCCTGCAGTTAGGTTTTCCAACCTCCCGCTGTGTATTTCCAGTTTGTAAATCATAACCGAATGATCAACCAAAAACAATAAAAGCAAAAATAAAAAAAGAACCCATGAAAACCTTATTCAGGAATGACCCTAAATACTCAGCCAACCCATGGAAACTGAGGGTGGTATGATATCCTCCTGAGGAAGAAATTGGGTGCTTTGGGCGAACAACCGTCTGCCTCTGGGAAATTAACACCCGCTCTTGGCTCTTTTTTTTTTGTGTACTTTTTGAGAGCTCGCACAAACAAATATTGCGGGTATTCCCGGCTATAAAAAAAGGGGTTTTTCAATAGGGCAAAAAGGACATTGAGTTTAAATTGGGGAAAAAAAAATATTTAAGAGGAAAATTAACAAAATTTTTGCCTAGGGAAAAAACCCTTTTTGGTTCAGGGGGATGAAATTCTTGATAAGGAAATGTATGAATGTCATTGTGTTTAATCCAAGGGAAATCATAACATAAGAAAGAATTTAACACTAAAACGTTATACATGTCAGATGAAGAAAATAAAAAAATGATAATCCAGAAGGGTTTTAATAACAAGGGGGAGGTAATCCCCTTGATCATTAAAAAGAAAAGGGAAAGGCACCATTAGGTTGCCTCTTCAAATCTCTGAAACCTCTTGTTCATGCCATGGTGACTTACTTTTGGCTCCGGGGGCATTTTTCAGCCAAACCCTCTTCCGGCAGCGGTCATAAGATCATGCTTACATTTTTTGCTGTTCTTTTTAAAAAACCCTCTGCCACACCGCATGCCCTGGGGCATTGCCGAAGGAAAGGGGGATTTTTAATATTAGTTTTCCTTTTCTTTTGGAAAAAGGGAAAATTTAGAAAATAATGTTTCACTCCCATGCTGGAAGATGCACACCCAAAAATTCTGTCAATAAAACCACATTCTTTTACCATCATTTTTTTGGAATATAAAAAAACTTAAATCACGTGTATAAAAAAAACTCATCACTTTTTGGGTGTGGCTTGGTGGCACTTTTCACCTTTTTAAAAACCCCCAAACCCAAAACCTTACCCCACAAATTTTCCCCATGGTTTTAAAAAGGGCTGGAGTAGGTTTAAACCCCAAAAGGAAACTATCTCCCCTTGGTAAGAAAGAATATTTCAAGGAAAACCTTGGAAAAACTCCCCAAAAAAAATAAATTCCCCCCCCTTAAATGAAAAAGGGGGGGAAAAACCCAAAAAACAACATTCCCAGGGGGTTATGTTTTAGGAAAAAGAGTTTAACCCTTTTTCAGAGTCCTTTAAAAAATTTTAAAATTTTTTGAATGGAATTTTTTGTTGGGCCCTTTTTTTAAATTTATATAAAATTTTTTAAAAATTTAAAATAAAAAATGGACAGCCCTTTGGTATAAAATTTAATTTTTCCCTTTTTTTAAAAAGGGGAAACCCAAATTTTTAAACTTTTCAATTTACCCTTTTGTTAAACAACGTTTTTAAAAAAAAAATTTCATCCCTTATCCCTACGCCCCCCCCCCCTCTTTTTTTTCTTTTTTCCCCCCCCCCCCTCTCCTCTCTCCTCTCTCTTTTCTTCTCTCCCTTTTCTCTCTCTCTCCTTCTCTCTCTTTCCCCTTTTTTTTCCCTTTTTATCCTAACCCTTTCTGTATCTGTATCTGTATCTTACTCTCTATATTGGACTTGGCTGCAATGATGCATTGCTTATGTTGGTGCAAAAAATGCAGTCTGTTTTTAATGGGGTATGAATCAAGGCTTTTTTCTGAATTTTTTAAAATTTTTTATAATGTTAACCATAAATTTTTATTTTTAAGTTTGCAGTCTGGGGTTTTGGAAAAATTTTTAGGTATTTGGCTGAATTTTGACAGATACATTTTCGCGGTTCTATTGTGGTAGTCTATCTCTATTCTCATGTGTCTTCTGGGGCTCCTCGGGATTGTTCTTGACCTTTTCCTTCATTTTATGCAATGATTTGGGCGGCTTACTAATAAAAATGGGTTCATACAGATATATTTTCCCTATGCTGAATTCCCTTTTCCACAACCCGGGAAAAAGTATCTGACATCTCACTGTAGATCTGATGGTAATTTAAATTTTGGGGCTCTTGGTGGGGCATGAAATTTTAATCCTACTAAGTCCAAGGAAATTACGAAATCTCTAAAAGCAGTTCCCCCAGCATCCCGGGCCCCTGATAATTTGAGTCTTAATCACTTCCGTGGATAATCTAAAACTCTTAGTTGGAATGCTTGATTCGTAGCTTACATTTGAATTGCAGATGAGGAATAGGCCTCGGCAGTTTCACCTAATTTAGGCATCATTTGCAAGTGCAGAGTCCACTTAGATTGCTTGGTCGTTGTTTTAATTCCTGCCGACTTAGATTTGGACATTGGGCACCATAGGGATATTGGGGTCTTTCAGTCTTATACAAGATTGTAGCCGATAATTCACATCCACTCTATAAGTTTTTCACATGATTTTTATCAACCTGCAAGAGTTATTAGAAGTTCTGTGACCCTCAATTCAATGACATTTGATGCAAGTTGATTGTCTACTTCTCAGTTCTCTAGATGCTATTTGTAGGCTTTGGAGATTGTAACTTCTCCAAATCTAAATAAGTTTTAAAAGATCACCAAAAAATTATTTACTACATTAATAGTTGATGATTTTCTGTCTTTTCTTTGTTTCTTTCTTATCTGTGTGTTGATCTGCACTGACACCTTTGGTGGTATAATTTTTAATTTTTTCAGTGCCTATATGTATATATACACATATGATATATACATATATGTATATATATATGTATAAATGAATATGTAATTATATATGATAAATGAATATATATATATATATATATATATATATATATATATATATATATAGAAAATAATATTAAAATTATATATATATATATGTATGTATGTATGTATGTATTTATACATATATACATATAGGGGTATCATCATCATCTCATCAGTTTGTATCATTTCCACTGCAGGATGTAGGCCTATCCCAGTCTTTTCCAGCTTTGTCTGCCCTTGTGTTTTTTGTTTCTAGTTTTGGGCCCCCCAAATTTCATTATTTTGTCATGCTATCTTGTCGCTGGTCTTTCTCCTTGCCTCTTTATGTTATCTATAGCCCAGTATGTTACTTTCTTTGTCCATGTGTTGTTCTGTCTCAGACATATAAAACCTGTTCATTGCCATTTATATCTTCCACTTTTGTCTGTTCCCTGATCCACGTTGCTCTCACCCGATCTCCTTAGGCTATTCCCAGCATCAAACCCTCTCATAACTGGGAGGATGCATTGGTTAAAGACTTCTTTTAAACATAATGGCAAGGGAGCCTCTTAAACTGCTACTATGTCTGCTGAAGGTGCTTCAGCCTAGACTGATGCATTGCTTTATTTTCTCTTCGCTAGATGTCTTGTTTGTATGAGTTGCCTTAGGTATATATACTTGTCCAATACCTCTGGCCCTCCCCTTTGGGTACATGTATCTATTTAAATTTGACTCTACTGTTGAACTGATTTAGCTTTTTCTGTTTTATCCAAAGTCCAAATTTCAGATTTTTCTCTTTTTGGGATTGCTTATTATTGCTGGCTTTCATTTGCTGAATCACTAACAGAACACCTTTTTAAATTGATATTTTATCAGTTTCCGTGTGGAGCTTGATGGTTGCTGTCCCATCTTCGTATATATCTTCCAATATTTTAAAATATACCTCCTCTACTCCCTGTCTTCGAATAGCTTCTAGTACTGCTGGTATCTGTACAGAGTCAAATGCCTTTTCATAGTTGATGAAAGGCATACATAGGTTTCCTATATTTTTTTATTTTTTTTTTTTATTTGGGTGAGCATGTGGATGTGGTCTTTGTTTAGAATCCATTGCAGGCTTATAGGCCTGTACTCTAGGCTGGTTAGAATCCAGACGGTCAGAGGTGCGAGTTGTGATGATTTTTGTGAATAATTTATAAATAGCTGAAAGGAGTTTTATTGGTCGGTAGTTTTTGAGATCCTTTCCTGTCCCCTTTTTTATGTTTTCAAAAATTGTTTCATTTTTCCAGGCTTTTGGGGTTTTCCCGTTGATAAGGCATTTGTTTAAAAAGATTTGGGTATTTCTCTGTTGTAATTTCTCCTGCATCTGTTATAAAGTCTATACTAATTCCTCTTCACCTGGTTCTTCATGCCTTTAAGTGCTCTTTTTATTTCTTCTGTTTTGATGTTAGGTGTGTCTCTAGTTACAGTATTTGCTTTTATCTGTGCCTGTTCATTTGAGTTGTATAGATCCTGCTTCCACTATCTTATGATTCATTCTTATTATATGTCACTTCTCCGTCGGTTTTCTTTATTGCATCATTTGATTTCTCTCTATTTTGAGTCTCCTATGCTGTTTCATGCTGGTACCTGTGTCATGTTTCATTATTTCTGATATTGAATTTCAAAACTCTTTTTCTTTTTCTTTTATGTCTTGTTAGTCACTAATATATCTTGTCCGTTACGATATTCTGGAGCTTTGCTTAATGTCTTAGTGCTTTCTTCAAATGCAGCTCCTTTATTATATCTTGACTGTTTGCTGATTTGGTCAGTTAAGACTTCGCACTGAGGTTAATATCTGTTTTAGAATAAGGTTATTTGCCTCTGGTCTGACTGCATTTGCTCTCTTCCAGTGCCTATTCCAAATGTTAATACAGTTTTCCCCATTGTCTTTTCTATTTGGCATTAATATCTCCCATATTATTGTAATGATTTCCTTCCATGGCTTGAATCTTCATATAGCTCTTTTTTTATCATTGGGGTTTTGAGTGGGTAAATTTGGGACCCAAAAACTCCTAAAGTTTTCTGTTTTGGTAGATTATTGTTAATTTGACCAAATGAGCTGGTAGCCTTTTGGATCTTTAATAAAAAAATTTCTGCTATTTTCAAAATGTCTCAAATGTTAAATAATTTTTAAAGCTCTTTTGTGCTTTAAGACATTTTATATAGACTTACCCTTTCCCAATAAAAGCTTTGAATGGTTTACCCCTTTAGGCATTGTGTTATGGACGTTGAAAAGACCCAACATTGGCAAAAAGTGATTGCTTTGGTATCTCATATGAAAAAGTCCTTTGGTTTTTGCATTTTTCAGAGGGGTTAATTGTGATTTCAGTCATGTAGTTGTTAAACGTTTTTTAGATTATATTGCCCCCCTTTTTCTTAATAACCTTCCCTCCTTTCTATCAGAAGAATTTACCATGCTCCTTTGTGGCCTCCCTTGTATATAACTCCAGTTTGAATGAAAATTCACTTTGATCCATATGTACTATCTGGTTTGGTTTTGTAAATACATTTGTTGTTTCATGCTGTACCAATCGAATGAGCAGTTCCTTTTCTATAATGGTTTTTCTTTATCCTGAACTACAGTTTTTAATTTGAAAAAAATAGCATCATATAGATATTTAGTATAGACTATGTAAGAAATTTTTATATTTCAATTATATTCTGAGATAAAATTATAAATGTGTTATTTCCTGAAAAGCCGGGATAAAAGTTTATCTAAAATGAGAAGTTTTTTCATATAATCTAAAATTACTGATATATTATTATATATTTTTATTAATCTATTATATTAGATAAATATTATAATTGTAAAAGTTCAATAAAATTCTTCCTGTGAAAGAGTATCTGATATTTGATTTTTTTTCAACTTTGTATTCTGACAAATATAAATGCAAATATATTTTATGTAAATTTATTATTTTTTTAATTTCTTGGTAAAATTATCTTGTGTGTATAGTATGTATGTATGTATGTAGATGTATTTTTGTAATATATGTATTATAGTATGGATTATATTTGTATTATTTATTATGTTATGTATATATGTTTATATATAATATATATTTATTATTTATATATATTATTGTATATGTATATATATGTATGATATGTATATATATGTATGTATATGTTTTATGTATGTATAGTATATATATGTTTTATAGTATATATATGTTTAGTATTTTATAATGTATATATGTATGTTATATATATATCTATGTATGTTTGTGTATATTTTTGTATGTAATGTGGTGTATATATATTATGTATGTATTTTGGGTTTATATGTATGTATGTATGTATGTATATATATTTATGTTCTGTATGTATATATTATGTAGTATTTGTTTTATATGTATATATATATGTATATACATATATATATGTATTATAAAATATGTATATACTATTTATGTATTAATATTATGTATATATATATATATGTATATATTTTGTATAAAAATATATTATATATATATAAATTTATATATATATATATTATTATTATATATCTATAGATATATATTATATATATATTAGATATATATCTATATTATATCTATATATATAATATATATGTATATATATAGAGAGAAATGATTACCTAAAAGGTAAAACACCGACACTCCGTGGAAAGGAACGGGGGACCCTACCACGTACTCACTCCAAGATCATCACAAATGAAAACACAATTAAGTATCATGCTGTGACCACGGCCGCTCAAACATCTTGATTCCATTAAACCCCCAAGTTTCATATGCCACGATAGTTGGTTGCCGCTGAATGTATACACAGCCCTTTTTGCCTTGACTGTGGGAAGCTTATCAAGAGTGACAAGCTTTTTCCCACGACTTTGCTGTGAATGAACATATGTAGTGCCCCATAATAATGTGGCCCTGTTAGCTTCCACTGGCCACATCCACAGTATCACCCATTATCCCATATTTTCCTGTCCTATCTTAAAGTGAATGAAAAGTAAAGAATGGAGGTATAATTCTGTGCTGTTTGGGATATTTCATTCAACCAAACCCTAGATCTTTTCCTCTTGGTATATCTTCATCTTTTTACGGTTTATGATTACTTATACTTATAAATACACCTAAATACACATTTTATTGTTTCTATAAAAAAAAGATAATGAAATTTTATTAATTGTATTGTATCTCTCCACATTTTCATTCATATGCATGTTTTAAAATTAGATAAAATTTTCTACTTTGTTCCTGCTGATGCTTGATATATTTGAGATCAGCAGTGACATGTATGTTGTCTGATATGTAAATTGAGCTCTTCAGATCCTAGCCCCAAAAATTTTCCTTAGACCTTGAAAGCCTGTCTTATCTCTAGTGTTTTTATGCTTTTGTCATGTAGTTTTGAAGCCTATATATATGCTTAATAGGCCTGAACGGGAGCAAGCTTGTTATTTGCCTTTAAAGGTTTTGATTGAGGTGCCCTATCTTTGACAGGCTATAATAAATAAAAATAAAGATAATATAATAATGAAAAGTATCATTGAGGAAAAGCTATAAAGTGTGTCTAAATTGTGTCTAAATTTTGATCCCAGTACAGATTGAAAAACTATTATGTTAGGCAGTGCTAAGACTTGCTGAGTGATAGGTTGCAGATTCCTCATGCTAACCTGAGCAGATATATTTAATACATATGTTGATATGTATTTTATATAGTATATTCGTGTATATGTATATACCCTATATTCATATTGTCACTTGCATGCTAGCTTACATTACTTACATAGAAATGTATGACTCATCATTAGGAATATACATTGTAAACACCCCAAAAGCTCAAGGTTTGCATTTTCCAAACACTCTTTCTTACCTTACAGCATACCTAGCGCTCACAGATGATGAGGCTAGAAGAATTATGAACGCTATGGCCACCCCGATGGGCCAGGGGCCATGCACTTTGGGACGCACTTCCTTCGTGGATTGTGGAGAAAGAGAACTCGTTATGGGTCCTTGGGCGTATGGTCTGGTGTTTTATGATTCTCTGCCAACAGTGGTTCCATTTGGGGGTACAGATCTTCCAATTTTCAAATACCAGGGATGTTTTTCATTTTGTTTCATACTGTTTATGGCTTATTACATCATCTTCCTCTTATTCTCTCTCTTTTTTTTGTTTCCTCTTTTTCTTTTTTACCATTTTTCCTTTTCCCTTTTTCCTGTTCCTATAGTGTGTGTCCCTCTCCTCCCTCTCCCTCTCCCTCTCCCTCTGCCCTCTCCTTTTTCCTCTCTTCATCTCCCTCTCCCTCTCCCTCTTCCTCTTCCTCTTCCTCCTCCTCCTCCTCCTCCTCCTCTTCCTCCTCCCTCTCCTCCCCCTCCTTCCCCTCCTGCCCCTCCTGCCTCTCTTCCTCCTCCTCCTCCTCCTCCTCCTCCTCCTCCTCCCCTCCTCCTCCTCCTCCTCCTCCTCCTCCTCCTCCTCCTCCTCCTCCTCCTCCTCCTCCTATGAAATTTAAGTTCAGAATTTTAAATAATTACAATTCAAATAGGAATTAGGTAGAAGGAAAGAGAGAAGAGAAAGACAACGGTTACAAATACTCTGTTTTCCCGGTGCTGTTAGATACAACACAGCTGTAATACTAAATTCTTCCACAAGACGCCGCACATGGTTTTTAGGAGGGGGCTCTGGTCTTGGCTGCATCCTTAGAGTTTTTTAGAAGGACACAACCCGGAGATTGTGGTAAGCTGCCCGTACTGTGAAAGACTGATTAAGGGTATTGAGATCGAGGCTAATTTAATAACTTGTGTAATAGAATGATGTCTTTGTGAGTGAATGAGCCAATGCGCAAATGTGTTTGATTGTTGTCTGTGTTTTTTGTTTTTTTGTGTGTGTGTTCTGTGATTTTATGTAGAATAAACTAGTTGTACTGTAAGAATTTTTTTTTTTTTTCTTAATATCATTGTGTATTTACACTAGGAATCCTATAGTTTTTGTGGGAGCCATGAAAATTAGCTAAGTGATCATGTAAAGACAAAAAATTAGAGGCAGTACTGAAGTTCCTTTTCAGCCTCATGTATCAAGGGAAAGTTTAAATTTAAATCGTAATGTGTTTGCCTTGTTCTTTTTTTACCACTTTTTTATTTTTGGACATGCAAAAAAAAGAAGAAGAAAAAGTTGCAGCACATGAGTTGTCCCAGGACATTTACCCCATTGATTTGCATAGCATGTTTTGTATATGCATACCATATCTACTATTTATTTTAGTTAATTAATTTTTGGGACACATAGGTGGCTCCACAAAAGCTGCTATCAGTTGCTAGTCTTGCCTATCTTGCCTGATATCCCATTTCCTTGATTTTCAGAAAAATTCTTTTATATTCATTTTTTATTTATTTTTAGCATTGATTTCTTTTTTTTCTGACACTACATTGCATGGTGAATAATAGTGTATTTTGTAGTCACTATCTTAGCAGTACCCATGATAGGTACCTCTAAGTGAAAAACCCATATTGCTGGGTGGTAGTTTATACAGTTAGTACCCTTGCTGGGGGCCCTTGAGTGGGACACATGCAATGGGGAACCCAATCAGAAGGTTTAGTTGAGTACTTGTGTCTCATATATGAAATGACTGGCTACTGTCCTCCTGGCCTTTTCACAGGTGAGATGTTTTCATTATTAGTTTAATTTTGGTTTATTTTCTAACCCCTATCTGTCTAGAAATGGTTACAAAGCAAGATAAATGTCCAAATTTTATTCCCCTTCGTTTCTACCTGCAGAGAGGCCCACTGAAACATTGAGCTGCCCCAACTGATCAAGCAGTTGCCTAAACCCAGGTGAGAAGAACAAGGAACGCCCCCTGTGCTTCCCCTACTCCATGAAGGCAAGGTCACTTCTCCTGCACACCTGTCGCGGATTTTGGTTGCCTGAAAAACCTCTTGACCGGACAGGCTTTATTTGTCAAGTGATTTGGGCTTTCAGTGATTCTGATCCTTTTAGATTGTTATAAATAAGTGACTAAAAGGCAGATTAAGATTAAGGACATTATACATTTCTTACAAGTTTGTTAATTGAAATGACTATCGCTGATCCAACCATACAACCCATTGGATCCAGTTGTGTCATTATAGTCTCATGACCTAAAAACTGGGCATTAACCTTATGAGAGCAGCTGCTCTGTGGTGGCTTGTAGGCCAGGAGCCATGAACACGCGTGTGCAGTGACGAGACTCTATTCCCCCTATTTTAAAAATTATTTCCCTTTACACATACCGTTTTTAACATGTTTTACGTTATCAGTCTCTCGAGCCAGACTTTTTCATGACATGGTCATGTCACCCGGATCCAAGGGGTTAATCCAAGGTGCCAGGTAATTTCACAAAATAGCAGGTAAACAATTTGGTATGTCTGATTGATTAGGGGAACTTCTCATCTACATATACAGATGATTCTCATATACAGAAGTTACATTGTATAAAATTTAGTCATATTGATATACATATACTACCCATGTGTCATTGTATAGATTTTGTGTATGTTGATGTCCTCTTTTTCTCTAATTCAGTGTACATTTTTTCTTTAGTCTTGTCTTTACTTGTTGCTTCTCAGTCTGTTTTTTAAACTAATTTCTTAAAGGAAGTTATAATATCTCGCCCCAAATTTGTTGCAGTTGCTGCCCAACACTCATCACGAGATGGTCACATGGGGGTCTCAGCTGATCATGTTGGCCCCCTGCGGTCGCATCTCTCGCCTGCCATCCTTGGATACCATTGAGGCCTGCATGAAGCTGTGCCCACACATCATCCAGGATTGTGGAAAGCAAGAACGCATTGCTTCAGCTGCCTCATGTCGTGTGAACACTCAGGTTGGTATGCCTTTTGCGTATTTGCCTACAAAAAAGTGTTTTGTTTGTCTTTATTTATAATGTCATAATAATGAAGTCCATTCTTTACTCTTTTTCCCCATCTCTTTAACATCTGAGAGTGATCAGGTATGTCATTTTCGATGAATGTACTAACAAAGGTAAATTTTTCTGGTAGGCACTTTGCAAGCAAGCCCCAGATCTCTGAAAAGTCCAGAACATTGTTGGCATGTCCTCCTGCTGAACGACATCACATTTTGCGCTCTTTCTGAGGAGGAGGTCAATGACATCATGACCGTGTGCAGAAAAATGCCACATATTTATAGGATTCAACTATGAAGGTAAGAAATGTACTTCCTGTCTACCTTCCTCTCGACTTCATCTTAGATGTCCCATAATTGTTTTTTCCGTAAATTTTTTTTTACAATTTTTTCTTGCTGATGTTAACTGTAAAGCAATAGTGTATTTTGAAATGTTAGAAGTAATCTTTCTTTAGTGGCATGGGAACTGATCAAAGTTTATTTTATATAGTTTGATCAGTTATATAAAATATATGTATGTAATATATATTATATATATATATTATATATTATATATATATATATATATATCAAATATATATGTATTATATATATTACATATATCAAATATATATGTATTATATATATTATTATATTTTAATAATTTTATATTTTATAATATTCTATATATATATATATATGATATATATTTATTTTATTATATATATATAGTATAATATTATATATAATATATATATATATTTATAATTTTATATAAATACAATATATATATAATATATTATATAGATATATTTTTTATTTATATTTAATATAAAACTATAATAATAATATAATATATAATATAAATATAATTAATAATAATATAAAATATAAAATATATATTAAAATAAATATATAATATAAATAGATAATAATAATATAAAATAATATATAATATTATATATTATTAATATATATATAATAGATATTTAAATATTATATTTTAATTAAATTTGATTTTTGGTATTTTTATGTATATTATTAGTTAATTTATTATTATAATATTATTAAAATATATATTATTATTTTTATATTATTTAATATTAAAATTATATAAAAATTTTATTTTTTATTTTTATATTATATTAATTATTTTATTTTTTTTAAATTTTATTAAATTTTTAAATTTTTTTATATTTTTCTTTATCTTTTTTTTTTTTTTTTATTTTATTTTTTTTAAATTATATATAATTTTTTTTTATTTTTTTTTGTTTTGGGGGATTTTTTTTTTAAAATGGTTTTTTTTATTTTGTTTAGTTTGTTTTTTGTTTTATTTTCTTTATATTTTTTTTTTTTATTATATTTTCTTAATAATTTTTTTATTTTTTTTTTTTTTATTTATTTATTTTTATATTATTAAAATTTTTTTTTTTTTATTTTTTTTTTTTATTTATAAAAATTTTAAATCTTATATTTATATTTACTATATTACTATTTATATTATAATTTTTATATTGTATTATATATTTATATATTTTTAAATTATTATTATTTCTATTATTATATGATAATAAAATATATATATATATTTTTTTTATTATTTTTTAATTAATCTTTTATATAAAATTTTATTCATTTATAAATATATATTTTAATAAATATATATTTATTAAAATATATTATTATTATATATATTATATATTATATATAATTATAGTTTTATTATTTATATATTATTTATATACCCTTTTTCCCAAAATTTTAATATATTATATAATAGAAAATTTTATATCATTATTTATTTTTTATATTATTTATATATATATATATATATATATATTTATATATCACATATCTTACCATATACCACACCACTACATACATCATCATACTTTATATATTATTATAAAATATATATATATCTTATATATATTATATTTTATATATTATTATTATATATATAGTTAAAAATTATTAAAATATATATATTATTTTATATATATACTATATCTATAATATATTTATAATCCATATACCATATACATATTACACTATACTATCTATACACTATACATACACACATACATAGTATCCCTTTTTATTTAATAGTATGTATATTATATATGTATATATGTATTAATATTATATATTGTATTATATATATATATATTTTATATATAAAATTTATATATAATATATATTATATAATATATAATTCTATATATAATATATTGTATATAAATATCATAAATATTATATATCTATATATATTATTTTATTTTTTAAAATAATTATATATAATATATATATAAATCACCCCACACACACAAACACACACACAACACACACCCCACAACACACACCCACACCAACACACACACACACACCCACACCCCACACACCACACACCACAACACCCACACCACACACACCCAACCCATACCACCACCCATACACCACACCCCACACCACACACACCCATACACACACACCCACATACCCAACCACGAACACAAACACACGCAAACACACGCACACACATATATACATACTACATTAATATAATATATAAAAAATAAATATATATATATATATATGTCTATATATTATTTATATTTATTTTTATTTATACACATTTCATTACATATCCATATACTTAACATATACACGGGGCCGCGGTGGCCGAAGGTTAGAGCGGGGGGACTCAAGCTGCACGACGCAATCTGAGTCAAAGGGTTTCGAGTCACCGCCCGGGCCGCGTTGTTTCCTTGGGCAAGGAATTCACCTCGATTGCCCTGCCTACAGGCACTGGGGGCCAAGCCCCCCCCAGTCAGTGCCGGTAAATAGAATGGTGACTCGAAAAAAAACCGGGGGGAAAGGATGGCAAACCCCGCTCTAAATTGCTAAGAAAAAATCATGGAAGCCCATGATCGTCAAGGCCGCGGTGGCCGAATTTATTAGAGCGTCGAAATCAAGACTGTCACGACGGCAATCTGAATTCGAGGGTTCGAGTCACCGACCGCCGTGTTGTTCCCTTGGGCAAGGAAATTCAACTTGATTGCCTACCTAGCCACTGGGTGGCCAAGCCAGACCAAGTCAGTGCTGGTCCCAAGCCCGAAAAACTAAACTAGATTACCTAAAAAAAGGGAACCCGCACTCTCCGTGGAAAGGAACTGGGGACCCTACCACATACTCACCCCCAAGAGCTACAAAATGAAAAATACAATTAAGTATTTATGCTGTGACCACGCCCGGGTCAGACATGAACCTACCGTTAAAAGAAGAAGATACACACATACGCACAAAGCCACGCACAGTGCAGGTGTCTGCTTTACTGCGTAAATAGCAAATTTCAAGTCCTTTAGTTTTATTTATAAGTTCAGATGAACTACAGGATCCATGTGGTACTGCTGTTTCCTTCCTTTATTCCCTTCATTCCTTTTATTCCTTGTGCATAGTCCTCTCATAGGTCTAGTTCCCTTTTTCTTTTAATTTTGTAACTTTTTCGTTGAGTCTGTATTTTTCAGTCATTTAGTTCTAGATGGTCTTTTTTTCTTTAATTTTTTTATTCTCTTATTTTTTTTACCATGCACAAAAGAAAGGAAGAGGAATCTGCATAAAATTAACATCTTGATAAAAAGGAAACCTATTTAGTTTTGACTATTATATTGTAAACTGAATTTTTTTTCACCCTCCTAGTGGTTGATGATGATGACAGTGGCGTGTTAACTGCTGGAGCTATTGTTACCGTCACTGTGAACTTGCGGCGTCGAGCCATAGGAACTATATGAAAACCAGCCGATAAGCCTTGATTATGACCGAAGTTCCGCGTGTTAAAGGGGGGGCTCGTGAGTAGACTCTTTTCTTGCTTCTGTTAAAAACCCTTTTTATTACCTCATTAAAAAAGAGAAAAAAAATTTTCAAATTTTGGTCTAAAAGTAGGACTGACTGCGGATTCTTATTTTTTCCCGGGAAATTTTTCAAAAAAGAAAAAAAAAAATGTTTTTTTGTTAAAGACATTTTGTTTCCCAAATATTTTTAGTTTTTGCATGATTATGGTGCACTTTGATCATTTATCTTTTTGAATGTTTTAGAAAGTACCCCTGAAAAAAGTTTTTTGCGGAAAGTGTATTTTGGCAAGAAAAAATCGCCCGCATTTTTAATGAAAAATTAAAAGTTTTTGATAAAAACCCTATTTTGGCCAGACTATTTCTTTGGGGTTTTTCAGATTTTTTCACTTTTTGGGAAAAAAATTAGGGGTTTTATTCAGTTTTTTTGTACATCATTAATGAATCTAGAATAATCAAGATGCTGACCCATTTCCAACAACAAAAGAAAAAGATATGAAATTTTCATTTCTTATACCTTTTCAAAACTGCTAAAGGGGAAATTATTTTTTTTGTTATTAATTGATTTTTAATAATATATTTTTTTCAGCCCAAAAAAACCTGGGGAAGAGCCCCCACTGAAAACACAAAAGAAAACCCCCAAAGTGTAAAGCCAGCGAAGAAAAAGGTGCAGTGGAAAGAAAGGGGGAAGCACCCAAGATGGGAAAAAGGAAAAGGTGGAAAATCCAATTTTGTTTTTTGTAGTTTTGCAGTAATTTTTTAGGGGAATATAGTTTTTCCATGTTTGTGATTAGAAAAGAATAATAACTTCATTTTTTTGTCTGGTTTTGGTAGATACTTACCAAGGGAGTAAATATTGTAATTGGGTTTTGGGAATGTTTGCTGGATTTTAAATGTTTAGGTTTGATTAATGTTTTAAAGGTTTTGGGAGATATAAAGGGATAATAAATGTTTAGCTGGTTTTGATTAACTTCAGTGGGATGGATAAATGTTATCTGGGGGTTTAAATCTTCAGTGGATGGATATGTTTGCGGGTTTTATAAATGTTTGCAGGCTTTTATGGTGTTTTTAAGGGTATGATTTTTTAGCTGGGGGTTTACTGAAAAGGGGGTCACTTAGGCCCGCTCTGGTTTTTTGGTAGAAAAGGGAAAAAATCCAAAAAAAAATATATACAATTTCTAGGAAGCATTTGCTTTTTTTTCAAAAGAAGATTAATCATGTTCGATACAGTTTCAGTTGACTGTAAAGTAAGTGAGAGGAAAAAAACAATTTTGGAAAACCATCCCCAAAAATTTTAATACAAAAATTAAAAAAAATTTGGGGGAAATCACAAAACATTTACTTGGGTGGGTAGATTGTATGGCTGGAATGCTAACTCTCAATTGACAATTACTGATATTTCATTACACATGGTACTTTTATACAGGGATATTTTCTAAATTTTTGTTTAGATATGGGGGATTTGCTGGGATGGTTTTATATAAATATAAAAGGGGGGATTGGGGTTTTTAAGTTACACTCTTTTACTTGAATTTTTCAAACAATGTGCAATGTTTTTTGAATCCCCAAATTATCTTCCTGATAGTTTTTATCCGAAGTTATTGTAACACTTTGGGTCTTTCGGGGAAAAATTTTTTCTGGGGGGACGCTGTGCATAGTGTGACCAATCCCCCGTAGCTGACAGACCTGGCGTGGATGTCGGGGGTCCCCAAAACAAACAAGACTATGCGACCCTTGCTTAAAAAGTTTAATAGGTTTTTACAGAGTTGATAACTATTTAGGGCTTTGAAGAGGTTTTCGATTTGAGAATGTTTATAAAAGATGAAAACTGTTTTTTTGGGGTTTTATACGTTTTTATTGTTAACCCCTGCCAGGGTTTCTGTACGCAAATGCTATTGGGAAACGGGGCCACTGCCGGGGGGGACGTATGACATGCCATAATATTTTTGGAAGAATGAGTTTTTTTTTTGTTACAATCACTGCAAAAAATTTTTTTTTGCCAGTGAAAGTTGATTAAATCGGGTTTTAACCCGCCATTTTTCCATGCAAAAAAAAAAAAAAAAAAAATGAACATCCCACGATTTTAAATCCAGATGCCCCACACGCTTATTTTTTTCGGACCCTAGACCAAATTGGATCAATTATGGGTCTATATAACAACAAAAATACCTTCTCTCGATTTATCAGGGAATTTGGGAAATAAGACGTTAAAAAAATGAAAAAATGAAAAAAACAACTATCTTCGATATTCGAAAAACGGCAGGATGCGGTATTCGGCATGAGTGGGCGCTCATGCTAGGCGACGATATAAGCCCCCGGGAGTGAGCCCGGGCCCAAAATGAATATACCCGTCAATAAGGGTTTAAAATATTCATGCTGGTGGGGCATTTTTGGGGGTATTTTAAAGTTATTGTTTTATTTTGATTTAAAAAAGAGTTTTAAGACAAGAGATGTCTTTTTTTGGTTTTGAATATATCTTCATCAGACAACATGTTTTTCTGAATTTTTTTTACAAAGATTTGTCAACAGGTCAGATAATTCCCTTTTCCTTTGAAAAAATTTTTTTCTTTTAACTTTTTTTTTTTTGTTATTTTGTTGTTATTTTTGTTACTACTCTATACTACTATCTACTCTACTACTACTACTACTAACACTATACTACACTACTATACTACTATACTACTACTACACAACTACAAACACTACTACTTATTAATTTAATTATAAATTTTTTAATTTTTTTAAAATAATTATAATTTTAATTTTAATTATTATTATTATTATTATTTTTTATAATTATAATCATAAATAAACAATCCAAAAAAAATTAATAATAATAATAATAATAAAGATTTTAATGTTATTATTATTTTTTATTATAAAATTTTAATTATATTTTTTTATGTTTTTTTAATTATTATAATTAAATTTTATTATATTATTTAATTTTATTTTTTATAATTTTTTAAATTAATAATAAAAATATTAAATTATAAAAATTTATTTTTATTTTAATATTTTTAAAAAATTAAAATTAAAATTAAATTAAAATTAAAATTAAAATTTAAGAAAAAATTTAAAAATAACAATTTTAATAGTAATAATAATAATAATTTAAAATTTATTTTTTATTATTATTTTTTTTTATTTTTTTTTTATTTTATTATTATTATTATTATTTTAATATTTTTATTTTTATTTTTACTTTATTCTTTTTTGATTATTGTTATATTTTTATTATTGTTATTATTTTTATTATTATTATTATTATTTTATTATTATTTTATTTTATTTTATTTTATTATTTTATTATTATTTTGTTTTGTTATTTTTTATTATTATTTTTTTGTTTTTTGTTATTGTTATTGTTTGTTTGTTATTATTTTTATTATTTTTATTTTATTATTATTTTTTTATTTTATTATTATTTTATTTTGTTATACCTGAAAAACTCCCTTAAAGGGTAATTTTGGCAGTGACAACCCAATGGTGCAAGTTCCAGGGGGTGGAAGTTTTGGAAGAAAACAGGCAAAAGAAAAAGGGGAAACTGATATGATGAATCTCCCCTCTCCCCGATGAGTCAGTTGAAAAAGCGACACAGAGTCCAAAGGATGACAAGGGAAATTAAAAATTTAAATACATTTCGATGTTTTTTTTTTTTTTTTTTTTTTTTTTTTTTTTCTTTTTTTTTTCTTTTTCCCCCAATCCCCCTTTTCATCCCCTTTTGATTGGAATATGCCCAGTCAGCTTTGATCTTTTTAGTTTTGTCTTTTAATATATGTATCTGAGCATTTTGCTGCAGTTGATGGAAGGTTTTGTTTTTGCATTAACTTTCATTATCCCCCAAACGCGTTGACGTGATGCGGAGTGGGAGGGGTTTTACAAAGGGGGCTGACTAAACGGGAAAAGCACTGGAGGGAAACCCAAAGATACCCCATACGGGGCACTCCATTTTTCCCCTAAAACGGAATATTGGTGGACCTAGTTTTGATCGCAAGAACCTGCTCTCACACCCCCATTTTGGTGGAATGCAGTCTCGTATTGTAGATGGCTACTTATTATATTATTATTTTTTTTTTTTTTTTTTTTATTATAATTATATTTTTTTTTTTTGGGGGGGGGGAGAATCAGTGGGTAGAACATGTACATGTAGCAAAACCCTTTTGGTGTTTCTCTGGGGAAAAACCAAAAGGGTTAAAAAGGAAATGGAGAAAAAGGAAAAGGATGCAACAGTATGAACAAATGGAAAAAAAAAGGGGTCGGAAGTTAATTTGAGTGGATTGAATTAAAGTTGACCATACCATTTAAAATATGTTCTGGATTTATACTGATATCATTTAAAGTCACGCTAAAGATGACAAAAATAACTGTATAATACTTCAAAATTTTCCCTTCTTCCTTTAAAAGGGGCTCTAATTTCTTTAAAAAAAGAACCAATTTTTTTTTTCTTTCAAAGGGAAAATTTAAACAGTTTTTCAGTACATTTATTTTTTTATGGCTACCAAAGGAAGGGGGTCATTTCTGATTTTTTGTCCATGTGGGCAAAAAACTTATTGAATATATTTCATGCCAATAGAAAATTAGTGAGAGCAGTAGTTTATATTATATATTTATAATAAAAATAATGAAAAGAATTTTTGATGGGAATGAAACTAATTAATTACAACAAAGCATACTATAGTTCATTTTTAAATTTAACAAGGGGTATTGGAGCTTAATATTTTTGCAATTTAGGGAAAAGTGGATTTTTAGAGTTTGATTTGTAGACATTTTTCCTGGCAGCCTAGGGACAAGGGCAACCATTCGGGAAAGGGAAAAAAGAAAATGCCCTTTTTTACCCTTTTTCATGAGTTTGTGTTAAAGATAAAAAAGAAATACTGAAAATTATTTTTTTATTTAAATGATAAAAACTCATTTTTGTATTAAAGGTTTTTATCTATCTCTGATGCTAAAAAAACCCCATTTATTTTTTTTTGAAAGTAATTTATAGATAATAGCCTTGAAATGATTTTAATAAATTTGTTTTTATATTGTAATTTTTTTTAAAGGAAAATTTTTTTTATTTATTTATATCAATTTACTGAAAAAGCCCTTTTAGAAGGAAATATAAAATTTTCCCCAAAACATAAATACAATCAAGAGAGGGGAAAAAACCCTTTTTTATTTTTTCTACTCTTGTGATGGTTTTTTTTTCCCCATAGAAAAAGGATAATTCTCAACTTAGGGTTAACTTTCCCTTATTATAAAAAAAGGGTATTGTATCAAACAAAATAATTCGAGCCTTTGATATATCTTTATAGTACATACTTTTGGGTTTTTTATGTAATTATCAAAAATTTTATGAAAATTTAACCAAAAATGGTTTTTCTTTATAAATTTTTTTCAAAAGGGTTTCCGTCCCAGGACAAACAGGGCTATTTACATTTTTAAAGTCATATATGCAAAAAAGCACCACTGAGTTGAGGGAGTTCAGAGATTTTTTTTTTTGTTTTATTTTCTTTAACCCTTTTTTTTAAAACCCTTTCCATAAAAAAACAAATGTAGTTTCATTCTTTAGTTAAAAGATACTTACATTTTAAAATCTCTTGACTCTAGATACAAAACTTGGACCCTAAGGGCAGCCAATTTACAGCGCCCCCGAAGCCTCTCTACCGTCCAAGTTTTCCTTTGGGCAGACTCGTACTTGGGGCCCTTACCAAAATCATGACATCAAACCCGGATGTCAAGGGGGGCTCGAGAGATCCCAAAAGGCCTCCCCAAAGGGAGGAAAGTTTTCCCGTGATGAGGAGGATGAGGAGGATGATGTAGGAAAGGGTGAAGGGGGAGTCAAGTTCCTACTGAAGGAACTCACAGATGAGAGTGACGAAAAGTGTGGTTTTAGGGTATGCCCGGGGGTTTTTTTGGGGTAGACAGCTTCCTCCCCTCTCTATGAAAGAATGACACCTCTCTCTGTCTTTTCTCTGCATATCTTGCCCCCGTCTCTGCCATCTCTGTCTCCGTCTCTGCTATCTCTGTCTCTTCCTGCCTATCTCGTCTCTGTCTTGCCTATCTCGTCCTGTCTCGCTTCTCTGTCTCTCTCTGCCTACTCTGTCTCTCCTTTCCTATCTCGTCTCTGTCTCTGCCTTCTCTGTCTCGCTCGC
>NW_023658345.1:0-24415 GCF_015228065.2 Penaeus monodon
TAATGATGATAATGATGAATAATGATGATGGATACGATAATAATGATGATTAATCATAGAACGATGATGATAATGAAGAGGAATTGTGTCCTATAAATATAAAAAGGTATAAGAAAAAACTTCCCAAAAGTTCGAAAAGCGTCAAAATCTACGAAATATGCCTTTATTGAGAGTATACTCCAAAATGAAGTTTTTTAGATTTCTTTGGTGATTTCCGGCCAATTATTAGGGTTAGTAATGATACTAATTTACCAGAATGTATTAATCATAACAATAATGATGATAAAAGTGAGAATAAAGAGAATTTTGATAACATTTGAATATTATTAAAATTATTATTATTATTATTATTATTATTTTATTATTTATTATTAGTTATATTATTATTATTATTATTACTAATTATCTTAATTATTAGTATAATTGCCAAAAAATGTATTATTATCTGTAATATAACCATAATAATAATAAGTATAAGTATAATAATATAATGCTAGTGTTATCATATTGTTATTAGTATTATTATTGTTATTTATTATCATTATTATATTTGTACTGGTAGTATAATGCAAAATAATTATTATAACAGTAATAATTACAGTATAACGATACAATTAAGATAATGATATAAATAATTATTATAAAATCGTTTATTATTTGTTATTATATTGTTATTACTATTATTATTGTTGTGGTTTATTAGTATTATTGCAAAATATATACTATAAATACTCAATAATTGCAATAATAATGATAACAATTGTCAATAAGATGATAATAATTTTTGCAATAATGATGATATGATGATGATAATGATGATAATGATGATAATGACATGATGATAACGATAATAATGATGATAACATTATAACGATGATGATATAAGAGGAATTGTGTCCATATATAATATAAAAAAAGGTATAAGAAAAACATTCCCAAAAGTCGCAAAAGCGGCAAAATCTAGCGAAATATAGCCTTTTGAAGAGTATACTCCAAAATGACCGTTTTTTTCGATTCCTTTGGTGATTTCGGCAATTAATTAAGGGTAATAATTAATAATATTACCAGACTTTATTAATCATAAAACAATAATGATGATAAAAGTGAGAATAAAGAAATGATCAGATCTTATAACATTTAATAGTATTAAAATTATTATTATTATTATTATTATTATTATTATTATTTTATTATTATTATCATTATTATTATTATTATTACTATTAATCTTATTATTAGTATAATTAGCCAAACAAACTATTATATCTTTAATAATAAAATAATAATAATAAGTTATAAGTATAATAATAATAATGCTAGTGGTTATAATATTGTTATTAGTATTATTTATTGTTATTATTATAATTATTATTATTTTTTAACTGGTAGATAATTGCAAAATACTATTATAAACATAATATTACGAGTAATAACGATACTAATTAAGATAATTATATAAATAATTATTATAAAAATCGTTATTATTGTTATTATTATTGTTATTACTATTATATTGTTGTGGTTATCAGATTATTGCAAAATATATACTATAATCCAAATAATTGCAATAATATGATAACATTGAATAATGATGATAATAATTGCAACAATGATGATAAGAATGAAAATGATAATGATGAATAATGAAGGATAATGATATGATAAACGTAATAATGATGATAATCTGATAACGATTGATGATAATAAGGAGAATTGTGTCCCTATATAATATAAAAAAAAGGTATAGAGAAAAACAATTCCCAAAGTACGAAAAAGCGGCAAATCTAGGCGAAAATAATAGCCTTTTGCGAGTATACTCCAAAATGACCGTTTTTCGATTTCCTTTGGTGATTTCGGCAATTATTAGGGTATAATGATAATAATTACCAGAATTGTAATTATCATAAACAATACATGATGATAAAAGTGAGAATAAGAGAATTTTGCATACAATTTGAATCTATTAAAATTATTATTAAATTATTATTATTATTATTATTATTATTATTATTAGTATTCTTATTATTTATTACTATTACTAATTATTAGTATATTGCCAAAAAAATCTATTATATCTGTAATAATAACAATAATAATAATAAGTATAAGTATAATAATAATAATGCTAGTGGTAGAATATTGTTGTTAGTATTATTATTGTTTATTATTATCATTATTATTATTTGTACTGGTGTATAATTGCAAAATAATTATTAATAACAGTAATAAATTTTAAACAGGAATAACGATACTACTTAGATAATGATATAATATTATTATAAATCGTTGATTATTGTTATTATTATTGTTATTACTATTATTATTGTTGTGGTTATTAGGTATTATTGCAAAAATATCTACTATAACTCCAATAGTCAATAATATTGATAACAATTGCAATAAGATGATAATATTGCAAATAATGATGATAATGCTGATGATAATGATGATATGATGATAATGATGATATAACGATCATAATGATGATTAATCATGCTAACGATGATGATCTCAAGGATTGTGTCCATCTTAATATAAAAAAAGGTATAGAAAAACATTCCCAAAGTCCCGAAAAAGCGGCAAAATCTAGCGAAATATAGCCTTTTGAGAGTAGACGCCAAATGGCGTTTTTTCGATTTCTTTGGTGATTTCCGGCAATTATTAGGTAATATATGTGATAATTACCAGAATTGTTATTAATCTAACAATAATGATGATAAAAGTGAGAGATAACGAGAATTTTGATAACATTTTGAATATTATTAAAATTATTATTATATTATTATTATTATTATTATTTTATTATTATTCTTATTATTATTATTAATTATTATTATTATTACTATTATCCTTAATTATTAGTATAATTGCCAAAAATTATTATATCTTAATAATAAAATAATAATAATGTATAAGTATCATAATAGTTTTTTTTTTTTAATGCTAGTGGTTATAATATTGGTATTATATTTTATTGTTATTATTATCATTATTTTATTTGTCCTGGTAGTATAATTGCAAAAATAATTATTCTAAACAGTAAATAATTCAGTAATACGATACTAAAGTTTAGTAATGATATAATAATTATTATAAAATCGTTTATTATTGTTATTTATTATTGTTAGTACTATTATTATTGTTGTGGTTATTAGTATTATTGCAAATTATATACTTAACTCCAATAATTTGCAATAATAATGATAAACATTGCAATAATGATGATAATATTGCAATAGTGATGATATGATGATTGATAATGATGAGAAATGATTGATAATGATGATGATAACGATAATAATTAATGAGAATCATGATAACATGATGATAATAAGAGAATTGGTGTCCATAATATATCTAAAAAGGTATAAGAAAACATGCCCAAAAGTCCGGAAAAAGCGGCAAATCTACGATATAGCCTTTTGAGAGTTCTCCAAATGACGTTTTTTCGATTCTTTGGTGATTTCGGCAATTTATTAGGGTATAATGATAATAATTACAGAATTTGTATTAATCATAACATAATGATGATAAAAAGTGAGAATAAAGGAATTTTGATAACATTGATATTTTAAAATTATTAATTATATATTATTATTATTATTTTATTTTTTTTTTTTAATTTTTTTTTTTTTTTTTTTTAAAAAAAAAAATTATTATTATTACTATTTATCTTAATTATTATATAATTGCCCAAAATCTATTATATCTGTAATAATAACAATAATAATAATAGTATAAGTATACTAATAATAATGCCGAGTGTTATAATATTGTTATTAGTATTATTATGTTATTATTATCATTATTTTATTTGCACTGGTAGTATAATTGCAAAAAATAATATTATAACAGTAATAATTCAGTAATAACGATACTAATTAATATAATGATATAAATTAATTATTATAAAATCGTATTATTGTTATTATTATTGTTATTACTAGTATTATTGTTGTGTTTGAGTATTTTGGCAAAAATATATACTATACTCAATAATTGCAATAATAATGATAACAATTGCATAATGATTGATAAAATTGCAATAATGATGATAATGATGATGATATGATGATAATGATGATAAGATGATGATAACGAATAATAATGATGATAATCATGATAACGATGATGATAATAGAGGATTGTTCCATATATATATAAAAAGGTATAAGAAAAACATTCACCAAACAGTCAAAAATCGGCAAAATCTAGCGAAATATTAGCCTTTTGGAGTATACTCCAAAATGACGTTTTTTCGATTTCTTGGTGATTTTCGGCAATTATTAGGGTAATAATGATAATAATTACGCAGAATTGTATTAATCATAACATATGAATGATAAAAGTGAAATAAAGAGAATTTTTTGATAACATTTGAATATTAGTAAAATTATTATTATTATTATTATTATTATTATATTATTATTATTATTATTATTAATTATTATTACTATTATCTTATTATTAGTACTATTGCCAAAAAATCTATTAATATCTGTTAATAATAACAATAATAATAAATTAAGTTTAAATACAGTATAATATATAATGCTAGTGGTTATAATATTGGTTATTATTATTATGACTTGTTATTATTATCATTATTATTATTTGTACTGGTAGTATAATGCAAAATAATGATTATACACAGTAATAATTACAGTAATAACGAACTATTAGATAATGATATAATAATTATTATAAAATCGTTATTATTGTTATTATTATTGTTATTGCTATTTATTATTTGTTGTGTTGTATTAGTATTATTGCAAAATATGCTTAACTCCAATAATTCATACTATGATAACAATTGCAATCATGATGAATATCTATTGCAGTAATGATGATAATGAATGATGATAATGATGATAATGATGATAATGTATTATCATGATGAAACGATAATAATGATGATAATCAGATAACGATGATGATAATAAGAGGAATTTTGTTCCATATCTAATGATAAAAAAGGTATAAGAAAACGTCCCAATAAGTCGAAAAAGCGGCAAAAGTCTAGCGAATATAGCCTTTTGAGAGTATACTCCAAAATGACGTTTGTCGATTTTCTTTTGGTGTTTCGGCAATTATTAGGGTAATAATGATAATAATTACCAGAATGTATTACGATCATAACAATAATTGATGATAAATTGAGATACAAGAATTTTGATAACATTTTGCATATTATTAAAATTATTATTATTATTATTTATTATTATTATTATTATTATTATTAATCTTATGATAATTTATATTACTATTATCTTAATTATTAGTATAATTGCCAAAAAAGTATTATAATCTGTATTTACAATCATAATAATAAGTATAAGTAGAATAATAATAATGCTAGTGGTTTATATATTTTTTATTAGTATTATTATTGTTATTATTATATTATTAATTAGTTGTACTGTGGTAGTATAAATTGCAAAAATAATTATTATAACATAATAATTACAGTAATAACGATACTAATTGATAATGTATAATAATTTATTATAAAATCGTTATTATTGTTATTGTATTGTTATTTACTATTATTAATTGTTGTGGTTATTAGTCTTATTGCAAAATATATACTATAACTTCCAATAATTGCCATAATAATGATAACAATTGCAATAATGATGATAATAATTGCAATAATGATGATAATGAATGATGATAAATGGATGATAATGATGATAATGTGACGATAACGATAATAATGATGATAATCTGATAACGATGATGATAATAAGAGGATTGTGTCATATAATAATACACAAAAGGTATAAGAAAAACATTCCCAAAAGTCGAAAAGCGGCAAAATCTAGGAAATAATAGCCTTTGAGAGTATACTCCAAAATGAACGTTTTTTTCGATTTCTTTGGTATTTCGGCAATTATTAGGGTAATAATGATTAATTACCTAGAATTGTATTAATCCAACAATAATGATGATAAAAGTGGAATAAAAGAGAAGTTTAATAACATTTGATATTATAAAATTATTATTATTTTATTATTATTATTATTATTATTATTATTATTAGTATTATTATTATTATTATTATTTATTATTATTATTTATTACTATTATCTTTAATTATTAGTATAAATTGCCAAAAAATCCTATTATATCTGTATAAATAACATAATATAATTAAGTATAGAGTATAATAATAATAATGCTAGTGGTTATAATATTGTTATTAGTATTCTTTATTTGTTTATTATTATCATTATTATTATTTGTACTGGTAGTATAATTGCAAAAATATTATTATAACAGTAATAATTACAGTAATAACGATACTAATTAAGATAATGATATAAAATAATTATTATAAATCGGTTATTATTGTTATTATGATTGTTATTGACTATTATTATTGTTGTGGTTTATTAGTATTATTGCAAAAATATATACTATAGCTCCAATAATTGCAATAATAATGATAACAAATTGCAAATACTGAGATAATAATTGCAATAATGATGATAATGTTATAATGATGATAATGATGATGATAACGATAATAATGATGATAATCATGATAAAGATGAGAAATAAGAGTAATTGTGTCCATATTAATATAAAAAAAAGGTATAAGAAAAAACATTCCAAAGTCGAAGAAAGCGGCAAAATCTAGCGAAATATAGCCTTTTGAGAGTAATACTCCAAAATGACGTTTTTTCGATTCTTTGGTGATTTCGGCAATTATAGGGTAATAATGATAATAATTACCAGAATTGTATTAATCATAACAATAAGATGATAAAAGTGAGACTAAAGAGAATTTTGATACATTTAATATTATTAAATTATTATTCTTTTATTCATTATTATTATTATTATTATTATTTATAAAATAATAAATAATATAATAATAATGATAATAATAAGATAATAATATAATTAATAATAATAATAATAATTTTTTAATAAATATTCAACATGTTTCAAATTCGCTTTATTCTCACTTTTATCATCATTATTGTTATGATTATACATTCTGGTAATTATTATCATTATTACCCTAATAATTGCCAAATCACCAACAAATCGAAAAAACGTCATTTTGGAGTATACTCTCAAAAGGCCTATATTTTCGCTAGTTTTGCGCTTTTCGACTTTTGGAATGTTTTTCTTATACTTTTTTTATATATATCTGGACACATTCTCTTATTATCACTCGTATCATGATTATCATCATTATTATCGTTTATCATCATCATTATCATCATTATCATCATTATCAGCATTATTGCAATTATTATCATCATTATTGCAATTGTTATCATTATTTATTGCAATTTTGGAGTTATATATATATTTTTGCAATAATACTAATAACCACAACAATAATAAAGTATAACAATAATCATACAATAATAACGATGTTTAATATGATTTATATCTTATTATCTTAAATTAGTATCGTTATTACTGTAATTATTACTGTTTATAAAATAATTTTTTTGCAATTATCTAAAAAACCAGTACAATAATAATAATGATAATAATACAATAATAATACTAATAACAATATTATAACCACTGCATTATTATTATTTATACTTTACTTATTTATTTTATTATTGTTTATTATTACAGATATAATAGATTTTTTGGCATTATACTATAATTAAGATAAATGTATAATAATAATAATAATAATATAATCATAATAATAATAAAATAATACTAATAATACTAATAACTACTATAATATAATCATTTTATAATATTCAAATGGTTATCAAAATTTCTCTTTTATTCTCACTTTTATCATCATTATTGTTATGATTAATACAATTCTGGTAATTATTATCATTATTACCCTAATTAATTGCCGAAATCACCAAAGAAATCGAAAAAACGTCATTTGGAGTATACTCTCAAAAGGCTATATTTTTCGCTAGATTTTGCCCGCTTTTCGACTTTGGGAATGTTTTTCTTTATACCTTTTTTTATATTTATATGGACACACTTCCTCTATTATCATCATCGTTATCATATTATCATCATTATTATCCGTTATCGTCATCATTATCATCATTATATCATTATCATCATCTTATCCATCATTATTGCAATTTTATCATCATTATTGCAATTGTTATCATTATTATTGCAGATTATTTTGGAGTTATAGTATATATTTTGCAATAATACTAATAACCACAACAATAATAAATAGTAATAAACAATAATATAACAATAATAAACGATTTTTATATATTATTTATACATTCTCTTAATTAGTATCGTTATTACTGTAATTATTACTGTTTTATAATAATTATTTTTGCAATTATACTACCAGTACAAATAATATAATGATAATAATAACAATAATAATAGCTAATACAATATTATAACCACTAGCCATTATTATTATTATACTTATACTTTATTACTTATTATTGTTTATTATTACCGATATAATACATTTTTTTTGGCAATTATACTAATAATTAAGATAATAGTCATAATAATAATAATATAATAATAATAATAATAATAATAATATAATAATAATAATAATAATTTTAAATAATATTCAATTTAGCAAATTCTCTTTATTTCCTCACTTTTATCATCATTATTGTTATGATTAATTAACAATTCTGGTAATTATTATCATTATTTACCCTAATATTTGCCGAATCACCAAGAAATCGAAAAAACGTCATTTTGGAGTAATAATCTCAAAAGGCTATATTTCGCTGATTTTGCCGCTTTTTCGACTTTTGGGAATGTTTTTTCGTATACCTTTTTTTATTATATATGGACACAATTCCTCTTATTATCATCTCCGTTATCATGATTATCATCATTATTATCGATTATCATCATCATTATCATCATTATCATCATTCTCATCATTATCATCATCATTATCATGCTTATTGCAATTATTATCATCATATTGCAAATTGTTTATCATATTAATTGCAATTATTGGAGTTATAGTATATATTTTTTGCAATTAATCTAATAACCACACGAATAATAATAGTAATCACAGTAATATACAATAATAAAGATTTTATAATAATTATTTTATATCATTATCTTAATTAGTATCGTTGTTACTGTAATTATTACTGTTATAATAATTATTTTTGCAATTATACTACCATACAAATAATATAATGATAATAATAACAATAATAATACTAATAACATATTATAACCTAGCATTATGATTATTATACTTATACTTATTATTAATTATTGTTATTATTACGATATAATAGATTTTTTGGCAATTATACTATAATTTAAGAAATATAGTAATAATTAATAATAATAAATAATAATAATATAATAATAATAATATAATAATATAATTTTAATAATATTCCAATGTTATCAAATTCTCTTATTCTCACTTTTTATCATCATTTTGTATGATTAATACAATTTCCTGGTAATTTATTATCATTATTACCCTAATACTTGCCAGGGGGGAAATCACCAACGAAATCGGAAAAACGTCATTTTGGAGTATACTCCTCAAAGGCTATTATTTCGCTAGATTTTGCCGCTTTTTCGACTTTTGGGAATGTTTTTCTTATACCTTTTTTATATTATATAATGGCACATTCCTCTTATTATCATCTCAAGTTATCAATGATTATCATCATTATTATCGTTATCATCATCATTATCATCATTATCATCATTATCACATCATTAATCATCATTATTGCAATTATATCATCATTATTGCAATTGTTATGCATTATTATTGCAATATTGGAGTTATAGTAATATTTTTGTCAATAATACTAATAACCACAACAATAATAATAGTAAAACAATAATAATACCACTAATCACGATTTTATATAATAATTATTTATATCATTTATCTTATAGTATCGTTCTTACTGTAATTATTACTGTTATAATAATTATTTTTTGCCAATTAACTACCTTACAAATAATAATAGTGAGAATAATAACAATAATAATCATAATAACATAATTTAAAAATTATTAACCACTAGCATTATTATTAATATAACTTATACTTATTATTATTATTGTTATTATACAGATATAATATGATTTTTTGGCAATTATACTAATAATTAAATAATGTAATAATATAAATAATAATAATAATAATAATAAAAATAATAATAATAATTTTTAATAATATTCAAATGTTGATCAAATTCTCTTTAATTCTCACTGTTATCATCATTATTGTTATGATTAAATACAATTCTGGTAAATTTTTTTTTTTTTTTTTTTTTATTATCATTATTACACTAATAATTGCCGAAAGCACCAAAGAATCGAAAAAACGTCATTTTTGAGTATACTCTCAAAAGGCTATATTTTCGCTAGATTTTGCCGCTTTTTCGACTTTGAATGTTTTTTCTTATACCTTTTTTATATTAGTATACACAATTCCTCCTTATTATCATCATCGTTATCATGATTATCATCATTATTATCGTTATCATCATCATTATCATCATTAATCATCATTATCATCATCATTATCATCATTATTGTGCACTTATTTCATCATTATTGCAATTGGTATCATTATTATTGCCATTATTTGGAGTTTATAAGTATATTTTTTGCAATAATACTATAACCACAACAATATCATATAATAACATAATAATAACAATATAAAGATTTTATAATAATTATTTTATATGCATTATCTTAATTATATCGTTATTCTGTAATTATTACTGTTCTAATAATTAATTTTTGCATTATTACTACCAGTACAATAATAATAATGATAATAAAACAATAATAATACTAATAACAATATTATAACACTAGCACTTATTACTTATTAGACTTATACTTATTATTATTATTGTTATTATTACAGATATAATAGATTTTTTTGGCATTATACTAATATTAAGATAATAGTAATAATAATAATATAATAATTAATAATATAATAATAATAATAATAATAATAATAATAATACTAATAATAATAATTTTTAAATAATATTCAATGTTATCAAAATTCTCTTTATTCTCACTTTTCTCGCATTATTTATGATTAATACAATTCTGGTAATTAATTATCATTATTACCCTAATACTTGCCGCATACCAAAGAAATCGAAAAAACGTCATTTTGGAGTATACTCTCAAAAGGTATAATTTCGCTAGATTTGCCGGCTTTTTCGACTTTTGGAAAAAATGTTTTTCTTATACCTTTTTATATTTATATGGACACAATTCCTCTTTATCATCCATCGTTAATCATGATTTCATCATTATTATCGTTATCATCATAATTTCAATCATTATCATCATTATCATCATCATTATCAGTCATTATTGCAATTTATTATCTCATTATTGCAATTGTTATCATATATTATTGCATATTATTGGAGTTATAGTATTATTTTTGCAATAAGATAATAACCACAACAATAATATAGTAATAAAAAATATATAACAATAATAACGATTTTTATAATAATTATTTATATCATTATCTTATTATTATCGTTATTACTGTAATGATACTGGTTATAATAATTATTTTGCACAATTATACTACCAGTACACAATAATAATAAGGATAATAATAACAATAATAATACTAATAACAATATTATAACCACTAGCATTAATTATTATTATACTTATACTTATTATTATATTGTTATATATTACAGATATAATAGAGTTTGGCAATTATACTAATAATTAGATAATAGTAATATAATCATAATAATACTATTATAATAATAATAATAATAATAATATAATAATACTTTTAATAATATTCAAATGTTATCAAAATTCTCTTTATTCTCACTTTTATCATCATATTGTTGGATTAATACAATTCTGGTAATTTATTATCATTATTCCCCTAATATTGCGAAAATCACCAAGAATCGACAAAACGTCATTTTGGAGTATACTCTCAACAGGCTATATTTCGCTAGATTTTGCCGCTTTTTCGACTTTGGAATGTTTTTCTTATACCTTTTTTTATATTATATATGGACACAATCCTCTTATTATCATCATCGTTTATCATGATTATCATCATTATTATCGTTACATCATCATTATCATCATAATCATCATTATCATCATCATTATCATCATTATTGACATTATTATCATCATTTTTTTTTTTTTATTTTGCAATTGCGTTATCATTATTATTGCAATTATTGGAGTTATATATTATTTTTGTCAATAATACTAATACCACAACAATAATAATAGTAATACCAATCATAATACAATAAAACGATTTTATAATAATTATTTATATCATTATCTTAATTAGTATCTTTATTACTGTAATATATTACTGTTATAATAATTATTTTTGGCAATTCTACTACCAGTACAAATAATAATAATGATAATAATACAATAATAAACTAATAACAATATTATAACCACTAGCATTATTATTATTATACTTATACGTCTTATTATTATGTTATTATTACGATATAAAGATTTTTTGGCAATTATACTAATAATTAATAATAGTAATAATAATCTAATAAATAATAATAATAATACTAATAATAATAATAATATAATAAATCATAATATTTTAATAATATTCAAATGTTATCAAATTCTCTTTATTCTCACTTTTATCTCATTATTGTTATGATTAATACATTCTGGTAATTATTATCATTATTACCCTAATAATTGCCGAAATCACGCAAAGAAAATCGAAAAAACGTCTTTTGGAGTATACTCTCAAAGGCTATATTTCGCTAGATTTTTGCCGCTTTTCGACTTTTGGGAATGTTTCTTATCCCTTTTTTATATTATATATTGAACACAATTCAATCTTACTTATCATCATCGTTATCTATGATTATCATCATTATTATCGTTATCATCATCATTATCATCATTATTGCAATTATTATCATCATTATTGCAATTGTTATCATTATTATTGCAATTATTGGAGTTATAGTATATATTTTTTGCAATAATACTAATAACCACAAAATATAAATAGTAAGAACAATAAGAATAACAATAACTAACGATTTTATAATTAATTATTTATATCATTATCTTAATTAGTATCGTTTATTACAGTAATTATTACTGTTCTATATTATTTTTTGCAATTATACTACCATACATAATAATAATGATAATAAAACATAATAATACTAATAACAATATTATAAACCACTAGCATTATTATTATTATACTTATACTTATTAGATTATTGTTTCTTATTAACAGAAGAATACATTTTTTTGGCAATTATAATAATAATTAAGATATAGTAATAATAATAATAATAATAGATATTATAATAATAATAATAATAATACTAATAATAATAATAATTTTAATAATATCAATGTTATCAAAATTCTCTTATTCTCACTTTTATCATCATTATGTTAGGATTATACATTCTGGTATTATTATCATTATACCCTAATAATTGCCGAAATCACCAAAGAAATCGAAAAAACGTCCATTTTTGGAGTTACTCTCAAAAGGCTAATTTTCGCTAGATTGTTGGCCGCTTGTTTCGACTTTTGGGAATGTTTTTTCTATACCTTTTTTGTCTATTATATAGGACACAATTCCTCTATTATCATCACGTTTATCAACATGATTATCACATCATTATTTATCGTTTATCATCATCATTATCATCATTATCATCATATCATCATCATTTCATCATTATTGCAATTATTATCATCATTATTGCAATTGTTATCATTATTCTTGCATTATTGGAGTTATAGTTATATATTTTTGCATAATATTAATAACCACAACACATAATAAATAGTAATAACAATAATAATAACAATAATAACGATTTTATAATAATTATTTATATCATTATCTTAATTAAGTAATCGTTTTACTGTATTATTACTGTTATAAATAATTTTTTTGCAATTATCCTACCAGTACAAATAATAATAATGATAAATAATAACAATAATTAAACTAATAACAATATTCTAACCACTAGGCAGTATATCATTATACTTATACTTATTATTATTATTGTGGATTCTTACGTGTTTTTAATACTAGATTTTTTGGCAATTATACTAATAATTAAGATAATAGTAATAATAATAATATAATAATACTAATAATAGTAATAATCCTAATAATAATAAATCAAATAATAATAATAATTTAATAATCCTTCACAATGTTTGAAAATTCTCTTTATTCTCACTTTATCATCATTATTTTTATGATTAATACAATTCCTGGTAATTATTATCATGATACCCTAATAATTGCCCGAAATCACCAAAGAAATCGAAAAAACGTCATTTTGGAGTATAAACTCTCAAAAGCTATATTTCGCTAGATTTTGCGCTTTTCGACTTTTGGAATGTTTTTCTTATACCTTGTTTATCTTATATATGGACACAATTCCTCTGATTATCATCATCGTTATCATGAGTATCCATCATTATTATCGTGTATCATCATCATGATCATGCATTATCATCATTATCCTCATCATTATCATCATTAATTTCAATTATTATTCATCATTATTGCAATTGTTACATTATTATTGCAATTATTGGAGTTATATTATATAGTTTTTGGCAATATACTAAAACCAACACAATAATATAGAATAACAATAATAATAACAATACTAACTATTTTATAATAATTATTTAATCATTCTCTTATTAGTATCGTTATTACTGATAATTTATTACTGTTATAATATTTATTTTGCACTTATACTACATTACAAATAATATAATGATTATAATAACAATAATATACTAATAACAATATATAACCACTAGCATTTTATTATTATACTTATACTTATTATGTATTATTGTTATTATTACAGATATAATAGATTTTTTGGCAATTTATCCTAATATTAAACTAAGATAAAGTAATAATAATAATAATAATATAATAATAATAATAATTAATAATAATAATCATAATAATAATAATAATAATAATAAATAATTTTAATAATATTCAATGTTATCAAATTCTCTTTATTCTCACTTTTATCATCATTATTTGTTATGATTAATACAATTCTGGTATTATTATCATTATTACCCTAATAATTGCCGAAACCACCAAGAAATCGAAAAACGTCATTTGGAGTATACTCTCAAAAGGCTATATTTCGCTAATTTTGCCGCTTTTTCGACTTTTGGAATGTATTTTTCTTATACCTTTTTTATATTATAATATGGACACAATTCCTCTTATTAATCATCATCGTTACATGATTATCATCATTATTATCGTATCATCTCTTATCATCATTATCATTCAGTTATCATCATCATTATCATCCTTATTTGCAATTAATTATCATCATTAGTGCAATTGTTTACCATTATTATTGCAATTTTGGAGTTATAGTATATATTTTTGCAATAATACTAATAACCACAACAATAATAATAGTATAACAATAATAATACAATAATACGATTTTATAATAAATTATTTATATCCATTAATCTTACATTAGTATCGTTATTACTGTAATTATTACTGTTATAATAAATATTTTTGCACTTATACTACCAGTACAAATAAATATAATGATAATGATAACAATAGTGATAATACTAATAACAATATTATAACCACTAGCATTATTATTATTATACTTATATTATTATTATTATTGTTATTTATTACGATATAATAGATTTTTTTGGCAATTATACTAATAATTAAGATATAGTAAGTAATAATAATAAAATAATAATAATAATAGATAATAATAATAATAATAATAATAATAACAATAATAATTAAATAATTTTACTAATATTCAAGTTTATCAAAATTGCCTCTTTATTCCTCACTTTTATCATCATTATTGTTATGATTAATACAATTCTGGTAATTATTATCATTATTACCTAATAATTGCCGAAATCACCAACACGAAATCGGGGAAAAAACTCATTTTGGAGTATACTCTCAAAGCTATATTTCGCTAGGATTTTGCCGCTTTTTCGACTTTTGGGAATGTTTTCTCTTATACCTTTTTTATATTAATATATGGCCCCAATTCCTCTTATTATCATCATCGTTTCAATGATTATCATCATTATTATCGTTATCATTCCATCATTATCATCATTATCATCATTATCATCATCATTATCATCATTATTGCAATTATTACATCATTATTGCAATTTGTTAGTCATTATTATTGCAATTCTTGGAGTTCTAGTATATATTTTTGCAATAATACTAATAACACACAATAAAATATAATACACAATAATAATAACCATAATAACGATTTTATATAATTATTTATATCATTATCTTAATTAGTATCGTTATTACTGTAATTATTACTTTTTAATAATTATTTTGCAATTATACTACCAGTACAAATAATAAATGATAATAATAACGCATAAAATACTACTAATAACAATATTCTAACCCTAGCATTATTATTATTATACTTATACTTATTATTATTATTGTTATTATTAACAGATATAATAGATTTTTTTGGCAATTATACTAATAATTAAGATAATAGTAATAATAATAAATAAAATTTTAATAATAATAATAATAATACTAATAATAATAATATATAATAATTTTAATAAATATTAATTTTATCAAATTCTCTTTATTCTCACTTTATCATCATTATTGTTATGTTAATACATTCTGGTAATATATTATCATTATTACCCTAATAATTGCCGAATCACCAAAGAATCTAAAAAACCGTCATTTTGATAATACTCTCAAACGGCCTATATTTCGCTAGATTTTGCGCTTTTTCGATTTTTTGGGAATGTTTTTCTTATACCCGTTTTTATATTATTATGGACACAATTCCTCTTATATCCATCATCGTTTTATCATGATTATCATCATTATTACGTTATCATCATCATTATCCATCATTATCAGCATTATCATCATCATTATCATCATATTGCAATTATTATCATCATTATTGCAATTGTTATCAAATTATTATTGCAATTAATTGGAGTTCTAGTATCTATTTTTGCAATAATACTAATACCACAACAATAATAATAGGTAATACCCTAATAATTAACAATAATAACGATTTATATAATTTATTTATATCATTATCTTAATAAAAAAAAAAAAAAAAAAAAAAAAAAAAAAAAAAAAAAAAATAGTATCGTTAGTACTGTATTATTACTGTTATAATAATTATTTTTGCAATTATCTACCATACCAATAATAATAATGATAATCATAACATAATAATACTAATAACAATATTATAACCACTAGCATTCTTGTTATTATACTTATACTTATTATTATTATTGTTATTATTACAGATATATAGATTTTTTGGCAATTATACTAATAATTAAGATAATAGTAATATAATAATAATAATAATAATAATAAATAATAATAATATAATAATAAAATATAATAATTTTAATATTATTTCAAATGTTATCAAAATTCTCTTTATTCTCACTTTTGTATCATCATTATTGTTTATGATTAATACAATTCTTGGTATTATTATCATTATTACCCTAATAATTGCCGAAATCACCAAAGAATCGGGAAAAACGTCATTTTGGAGTATACTCTCCAAAAGGCTAATTTCGCTAGATTTTGCCGCTTTTTCGACTTTTTGGGAATGTTTTTTTCTTATACCTTTTTATATTATATATGGACACAATTCCTCTTATTTATCACATCGTTACATGATTACATCATTTATTATCGTTATCATCATCATATCATCATTATCATCATTATCAGCATCAGTATCATCATTATTGCAATTATTATCATCATTATTGCAATTGTTATCATTATTATTGCAATTATTGGAGTTATAGTATATATTTTTGCATAATACTAATCACCACAACAATAATAATAGTAATAACAATATATACAATACTAACGTTTTATAAATAATTATTTATATCATTATCTTAATTAGTATCGTTATTAACTGTAATTATTTACTGTTATAATAATTATTTTGGCAATTATACGACCTTACAATAATAAAATGATAATATAACAATAATAATCCTAATAACAATATTATAACCACCTAAGCATTATTATTATTATACTTATACTTATTATTATTATTGTTATTAGTACAGATATAATAGATTTTTTGCATATACTATAATAAGATAATTTAAATAATAATAATAATAATATAATAATAATAATAATAATAATAATAATTTTAATAAGATTCAAATGTTACAATTCTCTTATTCTCACTTTTATCATCATTATTGTTATGATTTAATACAATTCTGGTAATTATTAATATTATTACCCTAATAAATTGGCCGAATCAACCAAAGAAATCGAAAAACGTCCATTTTGGAGTATACTATCCAAAAGGCTATATTTCGCTAGATTTTGCCGCTTTTTCGACTTTGGGAATGTTTTTCTTATACTTTTTTTATATTATATAAGGACACAATTCCTCTTATTATCATCATCGTTATCATGATTATCATCATTAGTATCGTATCATCATCATTATCATCCTTATCACATTATCATCATCATTATCATCATTATGCAGTTTTTTTTATTTATATTTATTTTTTTATTATCATCATATTGCAAGTGTTTATCATTATTATTGCAATAGTGGAGTTATAGTATATATGTTTTGCAATAATACTAATACCACAACAATAATAATAGTAATAACAATAATAATAACAATAATACGATTTTATAATAATTATTTTATAGCATTTCTTATTGTATCGTTATTACGTAATTATTACTGTTATAATAATTATTTTTGCAATTATACTACCATGTCAATAATTAATAATGATAATTGATAACATGAATAATCCTATACATATTCATAACCACCAGCATTATTGATTATATACTTATACTTATTATTATTATTGTTATTATTACAGATAGTAATAGAATTTTTTGGCATTAACTAATAATTAAGTATATAGTATCTAATACTAATAATAATAATAATAATAATAATAATAAATATAATAATATAATAATTTTTAATAATATTCAAATGGTTATCAAATTCTCTTTATTCTCACTTTTATACAATCATTATTGTTATGAATTAATACAATTCTGGTATTATTATCATTAGTACCCTAATAATTGCCGAAACTCACCAAAGAAATCGAAAAACGTCATTTTGGAGTATACTCTCAAAAGGCTAATATTTCGCTAGATTTGGCCGCTTTTTTCGACTTTGGGAATGTTTTTCTTATACCTTTTTTATATTATATATGGACACAATCCTCTTATTATCATCATCGTTATCATTATTATCATCATTAGTATCGTTATCATCATCATTATCATCAATTATCATCATTATCATCAACATTATCATCAGTATGCAATTATTATCATCATGTATTGCAATTGTATCATTTATATTGCAATTATTGGAGTTATAGTATATATTTTTTGCAATAATACTAATAACCACAACAATATATAGTATAACAATACTAATACATATAACGATTTTATATAATTATTTATATCATTATCTAATTAGTATCGTTTTACTGTAATTATTACTGGTATAATATTTTATTGTTTGCAATTATACTACACAGTCAAATATGATAAGATAATAATAACGAATAATAATACTACTAACAATATTTGTACCAATAGCATTATTATTTATTATACTTATACTTATTATTATTATTGTTATTATTACAGATATAATAGATTTTTTTTGGCATTATACTATAATTAAGATAATAGTAATAATAATAATAATTAAATTGAATAATAATAATAATAATACTAATAATAATAATAACATAATAATATAATAATAATTTTAATAATATTCACATGTTATCAAAATTCCTTTTATTCTCACTTTAATCATCATTATTGTTGTTTTTGTGTTTGTTTTATGAAAATTTTTTTTAATACATTCTGGTAATATTATCATTATTTTAAACACCCTAATAATGGGCAAATCACCAAAGAAATCGAAAAAACTTCATTTTGGAGTATACTCTCAAAAGTGCTATATTTGCTAGATTTTGCCGCTTTTTCGACTTTTGGGATGTTTTTCTTATACCTTTTTAATATTATATATGGACAACAATTCCTCTTATTATCATCATCGTTATCATGATTATCATCATTATTATCGTTATCATCATCGATTATCATCATTTCACATTTATCATCATCATTTCATCATTATTGCATTATTATCATCATTATTGCAATTGTTATCATTGTTATTGCAATTATTGGAGTTATAGTTATATATTTTTGCAATAATACTAATACCACAACAATAATAATAGTAATACAATAATAATACATAATACGTTTTATATAATATTTTATCATTATCTTTAAAGTAACACCGGCACTCTCCGTGAAATGGATGGGACCCTACCACGTACTCACTCCAAGAGCATCACAACATGAAAACTACAATTAAGTATCATGGTGTGACCACGGCGGCTCAGACATGAACCTACCGTTAAAAGAAAGAAATCATTATCTTAATTAGTATCGTTATTACTGTAATTATTACTGTTATAATAATTATTTTTGCAATTATACTACATTACAATAGTAATAATGATATCATAACAAAATAAGACTATAACAATATTATAACCACTAGCATTTTATTATTATACTTATACTTATTATTATTTATTGTTATTATCAGATATAATAGATTTTTTTGGCAATTATACGAATAATTAGATATAGTAATATAATAATAGTTAAATTAATTAATAATAATATAATAATATAATAATAATAATAATATAATAATAATAAGTAATAATTTTTAATAATATTCAAAGGTTATCAAATTCTCTTGATTCTCACTTTTATCATCATTATTTGGTTATGATTAATACAAGTCTGGTTAAGTTATTAAATCCAAAAAATTTTAATTTTTTACCCTAATAATTGCCGAAATCACCAAAGAATCCGAAAAAAACGTCATTTTTGGAGTATCTCTCAAGAAGGCTATATTTCGCTAGATTTTTGCCGCTTTTTCGATTTTGGGAAATGTTTTTTCTTATACCTTTTTTATATTATACTATGGACCCAATTCTCTTTTTCAATCATGTTATCATGATTATCACATCATTATTATCCCCGGTATCATCATCATTATCATCAGTATCATCATTATCATCATCATTATCATCAATATTGCAAGTCATTATCATCAGTATTGCAATAGTTACATTATTATTGCAATTATTGGAGTTATAGTATATATTTTGCAATAATACTATAACCAACAATAATAATAGTCAATAACAATAATATACAATACTAACGATTTTATAATAATTATTTATACTCTTATCTAATATTATCGTTATTACTGTAATTATACTGTTATAAGAATTATTTTGCAATTATACTACCAGTACAAATAATAATAATGATAATAATAACAATATTAATACTAATAACAATATTATAACCACTAGCTGATTATTATTTTACTTATACTATATTAATATTGTTATAATTACAGTTATAATAGATTATTGGAATACATACTAATATTAAATAATATAATAATTAATAATAATAATAATAATAATAATTAATAATAATATAATAATAATAATAATAATAATAATAATATTCAAAATGTTACAAAATTCTTTTATTCTCACTTTATCATCATATGTTATGATTAATACAATTTGTCAATTTTATCTATTATCATATTACCCTAATAATTGCCGAAATCACAAAGAAATCAAAAACCTCATTTTGAGATACTCTCAAAAGGATATTTCGCTAGATTTTGCCGCTTTTCACTTTGGGAGTTTTCTTACCTTTTTTATTTATATGGACACAATCCTTATTATCATCACATATCATGATACTAATAACAATATATAACCACTAGCATGATAATTATTATACTTATACAAATTATTATTATAGTTATAATTACAGTTATAAAAGATTATGATAATACTAATAATTAAGATAATATAATAATAATAAGAATAATATAATAATAATAATAATAATAATAATAATAATAATAATAATAATAATAAATAATAATAATAATATTCAAATGTTATCAAAATTCTCTTTATTTCACTTTTATCATCATATTGTTATGATTTAAAACAATTCTGGTAATTATTATCATTATTACCTAATAATTGCCGAAATCACCAAAGAAATCGAAAAAACGTCATTTTGGAGTATACTCTCAAAAGGCTATATTTCGCTAGATTTTGCCGCTTTTTCGACTTTGGGAATGTTTTTCTTATACCTTTTTTATATTATATATGGACACAATTCCTGTTATTATCATCATCATTATCATGATTATCATCATTATTATCGTTATCATCATCATTATCATCATTATCATCATTATCATCATCATTATCATCATTATTGCAATTATATCATCATTATTGCAATTGTTATCATTATTATTGCAATTATTGCAGTTATAGTATATATTTTTGCAATAATACTAATAACCACAACAATAATGATAGTAATAACAATAATAATACTAATAACAATATTATAACCACTAGCATGATTATTATTATACTTATACTTATTATTATTATTGTTATAATTACAGTTATAATAGATTTATTGGCAATAATACTAATAATTAAGATAATAATAATAATAATAATAATATAATAATAATAAATAATAATAATAATAATAATAATAATAATAATAATAATAATAATAATATTCAAATGTTATCAAAATTCTCTTTATTCTCACTTTTATCATCATTATTGTTATGATTAATACAATTCTGGTAATTATTATCATTATTACCCTAATAATTGCCGAAATCACCAAAGAAATCGAAAAAACGTCATTTTGGAGTATACTCTCAAAAGGCTATATTTCGCTAGATTTTGCCGCTTTTTCGACTTTTGGGAATGTTTTTCTTATACCTTTTTTATATTATATATGGACACAATTCCTGTTATTATCATCATCATTATCATGATTATCATCATTATTATCGTTATCATCATCATTATCATCATTATCATCATTATCATCATCATTATCATCATTATTGCAATTATTATCATCATTATTGCAATTGTTATCTATTATTGCATTATTGAGTTATAGTATATATTTTTGCAATAATACTAATAACCACAACAATAATGATAGTAATAACAATAATAATAACAATAATAACGATTTTATAATAATTATTTATATCATTATCTTAATTAGTATCGTAATTACTGTAATTATTACTGTTATAATAATTATTTTGCAATTATACTACCAGTACAAATAATAATATGATAATAATAACAATAATAATACTAATAACAATATTATAACCACTAGCATGATTATTATTATACTTATTACTTATTATTATTATTGTTATAATTACAGTTATAATAGATTTATTGGCAATAATACTATAATTAAGATAATAATAATAATAATAATAATAATAATAATAATAATAATAATATTCTAATGTTATCAAAATTATCTTTATTCTCACTTTTATCATCATTATTGTTATGATTATACAATTTGGTAATATTATCATTATTACCCTAATAATTGCCGAAATCACCAAAGAAATCGAAAAAACGTCATTTTGGAGTTACTCTCAAAAGGCTATATTTCGCTAGATTTTGCCGCTTTTTCGACTTTGGGAATGTTTTTCTTATACCTTTTTTATATTATATATGGACACAATTCTGTTATTATCATCATCATTATCATGATATCATCATATTATCGTTATCATCATCATTATCATCATATCATCATTATCAATCATTATCATCATTATTGCAATTATATCATCATTATTGCAATTGTTATCATTATTATTGCAATTATTGCAGTTATAGTATATATTTTTGCAATAATACTAATAACCACAACAATAATGATAGTAATAACAATAATAATAACAATAATAACGATTTTATAATAATTATTTATATCATTATCTTTAAATTAGTATCGTTATTACTGTAATTATTACTGTTATAATATTATTTTTGCAATTATACTACAGTACAAATAATAATAATGATAATATAACAATAATAATACTAATAACAATATTATAACCACTAGCATGATTATTATTATACTTATACTTATTATATTATTGTTATATTACAGTTATAATAGATTATTGGCAATAATATATAATAAGATAATAATAATAATAATAATATAAAATAATAATAATAAATAATAACTAAAATAATATATAATAATAATAATAATATTCAATTTATCAAAATTCCTTATCTCATCTTATCACATATTGTTTAATGATAATAATAATTAATCATAAACTAA
>NW_023658346.1:0-24413 GCF_015228065.2 Penaeus monodon
CAATCAAAGAAGATATTATAAGCATTTGCCAGATTAACAAGACCCACAGTGTAGATCCAGGCGAGGTATAAACAAGAGGGGTAAACTTGATAATACCAGTATACACGCCCACCTTATCCATCAGCGTAGTCACTTGTACGTTACCAAAAACTACTTCAAGAAATGCATGGAAGTGCTAAAACTTCGGAAAGCAATGTAAAAGAATTTCTTCTAACGGGGTATAAAGTGGAAAAAATTGATTAGATAGTTTCGATCCCAAAGCAAAGTGATATGCAAATTTGCGACTCGTAAGCGAGCATTGCCTTTTTGCCAAAATTCAAGGGATCATAGTAGGGTAGAGACACCATCTATGTTGAGTATAAATATATAATGATATAAGGATATGATATAAAGGATACGGAGTATTGTCCTCCCTTTGTGTAAAAGTGGCCATGTAGTAATAAACTAACATACTGTCGGCTCAGAAAATAACTCATGGTATGTTAAGGAATGATGGAAACTGCATCTACAGGAGATATTTATAGAAGTTAAAATATTCTTTGATGGCATAAACATGGAAGCAATCCTGGACGTAGACCATATTGATGAGCAATATTCAAAATGTGGGGAAGCCTATAAGAAAGGGGTAGGCAGATATGTATCAAGATTCAAAAGGAAGAAATGACGTATAGTTTATTTCACATTCATGTTTATTTCATTGATTCAACTGTCTAGTTTATTTGGCATACTGAATATGCTTCTCATTTAGATTCATAAACTGCAGTTGGATAAGGATAAACCGAGGTGCTAAAATATGCTCATTAATCATAATCATTTATATATACATTTTTTTTATGAACTGTATTAACAAAAGAAACAAAACAAAACAATAAAAACAAACTACAAATATGTGCGAGGAACAACGCAATATGTTTGTAACAGCGAGGTTTTGCCTCATAGGCATTCTGTCTGTCATTCCACAGAACACGTAGCAATATTCCAGTGACAACATGGAACATCTTATACATAATATTTTTTCATGAATAAGATTGAAAAGCACATCGAACCAACCCTCAAGAACAGTACTTGTCAAGGAAACGGGAATCCTACTGCCCAACCGAAAGTAGTTTACATGACTGTCACATGACCAAAGTGGTTCATTGATAATGCACGGAACGAGAGAAAACGAGCAACTCCTTTGGAAAAGGTTCATTTCATGATATAAAGTAGGAAGAAATGAGTATACCCAACCATGAGGGCGAAATAAACCTTGAAAAGGACATAATCAACAATGTACTATTTAACTAAAGCTCTTCTTTTAACCCCATAATCGGAAGACTAAGAGTAGAGATCAATTATTGCTATCAAAGACAACATTGTTTATACTATGGAGGAGGAAATGTGTGAAATTCTTAATGGGAAATTGGTTCAGGTCCTATATTTTGAAAGATATCAAAAACATCACACTCAAAAAGAATGAAATAAAAGACCTATTAAAAGGATTAGACAATATTTCTAACTTGGTTCTCAGGGAATGTGCCGAACAACTGTGTATTCGCTTATTAAATTTCGAGACTACCAAAGCTTAACCCGGGTTTGTAATGTGTAAGGATAATTACGAAACAACGGATAGAAGTACTTGAAAAAACACAATATGATATCAAATGGACAAATTTGGTTTTAGGGGGGGAAAGGGCCATGTATGGCTCATCTGGTTTTATGACATTTTTTGAAATATTACAAAAAGACGGCTGGGTGGATGTGGTATATTAAATATAAAGAGCATTTGATAAGGTGTCCCCCATAGAGCACTATCATGGAAATTAGTACACTTAACAGAAAAGAGAAGAGAAAAGCAAACTCTTCGAATGAATGAAAGACTTCTTACATGAAGACAAACGGGTATAGTAATTAGAGGGAAAAGCACACTACATGGAGACGCATAACCAGGGGAGTACCACAAGGATCGGCCCTTGGGCGCTGCTTATGTTCACTATTTATAAAACGATTTAGAGTCTAAGCCCAGTTAGTTTATGAATATGTTTGCATAATACAAAAAGTAGAAGATAATACAGTACACGACGTCCCATGCCAATGCCTCCAAGGAACACGAGAAACATTTTCCCTGTAAAGTTGTGAATTGAAATGGAATTAACACCAATAAATGCCCTGATTCAGGGAAAAGTATCTATCAGTACAAGTTAGGAAAATCAGTAAAAAAAATACAGTAGATAGGGAAAAGGAACGGGAAAAATAATCATAAGAAAAACTTGGCCGAATTGATGAATAAATGAAAGGTCCATAAAATGCGATGGCTGATTGCCAACACGCAAAGAGAAATTCATATATGTGTGGATAAAGATATAGTAAAGAAGCTCATTGCAACCATCATGAGGCTTATTTGAGAGTACGGTGCAGTGGTGTGGGTTTCAAACCTAAAAAGGATATAGACTGCGGGTTTTCAACCTTTTAGACATTTGACCCTTTTCATGGAATCCATGACCTTCTCATCTACCCCCATACTTATAAAAAAGAAAGAAAGAAAGAAAGAAAGAAAAAAAATATATAGAGAGACATATAGATATAGAAAAAAGATAAATAAATGAAATATTGATAATAAATTAATAGATGTGCAGGTTACCTATACAATATTGGAGGGAACTGCATCCCAAAAACCCCAGTTTTTCAGACCATCCCTCATGAAATCTAGGAAACAAAATATAAACAAGTTTTAAAAAATTAAAGCCCTATGTATAGATTTGGAGACGTGTTCAGCAAGCTATATATCCATGTATTTTTATTTCTTATACGAAAGTCAGCTTTCGACCCCGAAATTACAAACAGTCCTGGCTTTATAGACCCTTTAATATTCCAATCGATCCGTTTAGAGACCCCCTGATGTAGACGAACTGGATATATAATATACCAAAATAAATATACTACTTTGGATGAAAGAAGGAGAAGGGGTGACATGAATGCAGCTTAATAATGTAGGAAGAGAAGTCACCTTGAAGATTACTAAATTTTGACACAAGAAGGACGAGAGAAGACCATTCAAAAGTTGAAGTTTAAAGGAGAGCTTAAGGATGTTAAAAGTTGAAGTTTTCAAACAAAACCTGGAAGAATCTCCAATAACGTGGTGTGTGCTAAAAAGTAATATGATTTTCATATACATCTGAGTTTAGTTCTTCTCCCGTACTTCCAACAACTAGAAATGAACACACCACACCTATTACTATATATATATATATATATAATAATTATATAATATATATAATATATATTATATAATATATAATATTTTTATATATTATATTAATATATATATCTATATATATATTTATCTATTATAAGGTGGGGGTGTGTGTGTGTGTGGTGTGTGTGGGTGTGTGTGTGTGTGTGTTGTGTGTGTGTGTGTGTGGGGGTGTGTGTGTGTGTGTGTGGGGTGTGCATACCTACACACATACATTCCAAATGTGCGTATAACGTGCAGATGCCTGTCTATCTTCTAGTCTGTCCCTTTATGCACACCACACCCCACACACACACACACAAAAACACACACACACACACACACACACAACACACACACACACACCACACAACACACCTGTATAAGTGTGCGTGTGTGTTTTGCATAAAGGGTTTAAAGAAAAGAAAAAGAACACACCAGAAAATAGACATGCATATGCACGTTGCATGAATAGTGGATATAATCAAATTCTGGAAGCACGTTATGAAAAGTATTCTCTTGGTGTAGGCTTGAAATGCTTCCTGTAAATCTGGAAGCGCTTTTTCACTCTTTTCAGCAAATCTGACCATGTCCCGGATTTGGCAGAGTAACAATGTACAAAGGATTATTCCCAAAAGCAAGATTTAAAGATCAAAAATTTTATATATAATATATATATACTATTTTATATATATATATTATATATATATTAAAATATATATATTATATATAATATATATAGCATGCTGTTTTTTGGATTTATTTAGATGGATTAATAAATAGATGTTACATATATAAGCATCATATGTACTCATATGTATGTGTGGATACATATATAGATGTATACATATATATACACACACACACACACACCCTCACACCCGCACACCCCACCACACACCCACACACCCCACACACACACACAACACACCACACCCACACACACACACACACACACACACACACACACCCCACGCATATTATATTTTATTTTAATCTAATTATATATATATATATATATATATAATAAGAAAAATGATAAAAAACAATTCTCTATTATTGAGACAAAATAACAGTCATACACAAACGTGTAAACGCGACAGTACATAAACCCTTGACAGCTACGCTATTCAATTAGAAACCGGGGATTCCGTACTTCCGTACACCTACACATTATTCCCCAGCCGGGATATTGAGCTGAGCTGTTAGTATGACGAGCATACCGAAAATGGATATTGGCAAAAGGAAAGGACATATTGAGAAGCACGCCGGCGAGGCTCCTCGTTGGCGAAGGTCACGGGTATTTGGTCGGGCTCCTCTGCCGATTTCTGTGGCGGATGCTGGGGTAAATGTACATTATATAAAATTTTATAATATATTTTAATAATATATTTTAATATTATTATAATATAATATATATATATATATTTTATATGTGTGTGTGGGGTGTGTTTGTGTGTGTGTGTGTGTGTGTGTGTGTGTGTGTGTGTGTGTACGTGTATTTATATGTTGTATTGTGTGTTTATATATATATATATATATATATATATATTATTATATATATATATACTATTATAAATATATATATATTATATATATTTCAATACATACACACATATATATCCCCATTTCTCGTCATGCGTTAGCCTTCCATGTAACTAGCCCAAATCTCGATACTTATATCACAATACTTTTCGTTAGGCATGGCTTTTGCATTACTGTTTACTTATAACCCATCCTTAGACACTGTACGAGACAAAAGTCGACTCCCTGCGGTGACCATAAAGCAACCCTCCGCTCTTGGGAGGAGCAGCCTCACTCCGCCATTACTCTTCAATTGTCAAGATATTCTTGGCTGTCTTCCTTACACAATAATCTCACCATTAACCACACTCTTGTAGGACCCATCCCTCCGGTTCCTACATATATCTATGTTTGTGTGGGGTTGTGTGGTGCGAAGCTGAACCCGTCCGGGTTTTTTTGCCTATGACCTGTGCCGACTAATACCGACTCGATAGAGTGTAAAAACTGCTAACTCGATTGAAATTGTCCCCTATTCAATGGTGCCCAGCCACAGCAGTAACCTCCAGGCGATGAACTGCAACTTCTCGCGCCTGGGCGGGGCACGAACCTCGGATGGAGAGGCCGACACTACCAGGGAAGTGCTCTTGAGAGTAGCGCCACAAAATAAAAATCTTGCTACCATAAACTGCCTAGTCGAGAGGATTAGAGAGCAATGACTCCGCTGCTTGATGAAACGACTTATTTTGAGTCACATTCCCTTCTCCTACAATCCTCCGTAAGCAATCACCCTGATATTACAATACGTTGGTGCCATGAGATTTTAGACATTCGTAGAAAGAGGGAGATAAATCGACAAAACGTTATAAGTACGCCCATTTCGTGCTTTTAGGGACCTTTGTCGCCCTCTATCATCGCCACAGAGTACTGGCAGAGAGGCCTGGGTGCATGAGCTTGTGCAGACAACGTGCGTGGGCGAGGCTGGAGCACTGGAGCTAGTGCGAGAGCATTTTATGCACGGCCCTACGAGTGCTGTCGGTGCCGCTAGGGACATCGACGAAGCCAGGATTTCCTCGTCTCCCTCCTCGCCGCCTGCGGGAACAAGAAAGCATGCTGGACGAGCTACAAGTTTGTAAATAGTGAGCAGCGCTGCATAATGACTAGTGGCTATATCCCCGTTCGGAGTGTCTCTGCAGTAGACGTGATGTACCCCCATTAGTCAGTTCCTCCTCTTGACAGCAGGAGCACTTGGCTCAGCACCACCTGTGGGCGCTCGTTGCAGCCACCTGTGTGGATTTCATCCTTGGAGCATTCTTTTTATTCTACATTTATCTATTGATTTTTTAGCTTTCCTTTTACGGCCTCCATTTTATATCTCTTTCTTTTCAGTGTTGAACAAGTTTCACTTTTATTTGTATTTATTTTTATTTAAACTTTCTTACGACAAGACCAACAGGCTATATAAACTCTCTCTCTCTTGGGTTGCTGGTGCTCGTCTGGTTTTAGCAGTGGTTCGCCCGGCCTCACTGGACGCCTCCTCGGTGTTTTATTGAATTCTACGAGAGAGAGATAATAATTTTTTCATTGTTTACAAGAAGCCAGTTAGGATGTGCTATGTGAGCTGTAAATTTTTGAGAATATACAACTGCGGGATCTCAGGTTTTTCCCTTTTTTAATGTTGTGTTTTGTTTTATCCTTGGTTTCGCGTTACTTTGTGTTAATTCATTTTAATCTTTTTAAAGGAAGTATGGACATCGTGATAAGGATGAAAGTATATTTTACAAGCTTTTAAGGCTTCAGGTTGTGACGAGCGAGTAATAACACGCCTTGCTACCATTTTATAAAACATCCCCCTGTTCGGAGGTCGCACTCTGTAAGACCCGCGTTGTAGTCATGTTTAAAGTAAGAGGTACACTACAGCTCAATTGCCTTCTCCGTCTCCCTTGCATTGCCGTATTCTTAGTCGCTTAGCTTTCGCTCTGACAACACGGATTTTCGCCTATATTATTGGAATAATTGTCGTTGTCCGTCCTGGACGAAGGTAAGTTTACACACACAGACACACACACAAGCACACACACACACACACACACACACACACACACAAAAAAAAAAAAAAAAAAAAAAAAAAAAAAAAAAAAAAAAAAAAAAAACTATATCACAGTTCATAATGGCCTTAAATATCATTAACCATTTTTTAATCTAAATAATATGTATTCCCCTAAGTGGACTTGTGTATGATACAAAAATGAATAGTTTCTTTATTAAGAGAATGTCTTCGTTAATAGCCGATATTGGAACATCAATTACCTTTAAACCTTACAAATAATGTTTCCAGAAACTACAAACTGATATAGACATATTTTATTAATTTTTTGCTAGGAGCCAAAGTAATGTAGACCATAGGCCTGCAAACATGTGATAAAGAGTTACCAAATGCATAGCAAATACCGTTTCTTGTCCTTGTATTTTTTACCTTAATGCAATATGAAGAGGTTTATCATTATTGTTTATTGTATTACATTAGGCATTTTAATAACATATTGATTACAGGTATTTAATGAATAAAAAACACGTACCCAAAGGCTGAGACAACTGCACATTATGAACAGCTGTTTTTTTTTACTCACTGTAAAGATTTATGGGGGCCTCTGCTCGCAATCCCCCTCAGCTCTGGCGCCCAGCACTTGTTCGTCTCCTAATATTTTGTAAAGCAAAGCAACACACTTGCTTTTGAGATATTTTTCTCTGTATATTGATTTCTATATCAGCCATGTACATTTTATCCTTCACATTTTCTTGATATAACGCAGTCATTACAAAATATATTACCTACTCTTTTTCAAGATTTTCTTAAATTGCTCTAGTCGATTTGGAAAGAATTATTAAAAATAGATAGATCAATCTTATTCAGATTATGCAGTCATTTTGGAAATAATTTCCGTGTATACATATATCTGTTAATGCAATAATGTTTCTAAGATATTACATATTTTGTACTAACTATTCATTGCATATCACTTGGAGGAATAAAAAAAGGTATGAATAAATGAATTTTTTTCAAAATACAAAAGGTTTTTTGCCCGGGTTCGTTTAATTTTCGTCAGAAATACTATATTTGTCAACATGAAGCGGTTCATGAGGAATATATTCAATAACCCCATGACCTGGGGGAACTGGATGCACCCAGAAGGAAAAAAAACTTTTGAAAACACTGGATCCCTTTGTTTTATTTTGTGAGGGGGAAATCTTCATACTGAGTAGCAAAGGTGCTGCTAGAGATCTGTTTGAGGAGATTTTTATTCTTCCTTTGGGTGAGGTCTAGAAATAGAAGAGGATATGTGGATGGGCCTTCGTTTTGCTCTATGCTTCCCTTTCACATTGAGCCACACACACACGCACGCACGTACGCCCCACCCCCGCACACACACACCCACATACACACACCACACGCGCGCACACGCACACGCCACGCACCGCACACACACATTCACTCCTCTGATAAAATATAAACTTTTATACGTACAAATATTTTATAACATACACACACACACACACACACACACACACACACACACACACACCCTATATATATATATCTATTATATAAAATTTATATATATATATTATATATATTTTATATATTATATTATATATTTATCATATATTCTGTATATATATTATATATATTAGTAAAATAGTATATATAATATATTTTGATCGATCTATAGATAGAAGATAGATAGACCAAGAGGAAGAGGGAGGAAGGGAGGTATAGAATTCGTTGCTTTTAAAATATTTCCGTTTTTCTTCCAGTCCCCTTTCCCAAAACCCCGTTTTTCCTTCAGTTTCCCCGTGGACCCGTATTGAACGGCGTTTTTCATTTCGTCTGATTGCCAGTTTTTGGCTAAACCCAAAATTTGTGTGAAAGTATCTGCGACTTAAGCGAAATCCCTTTGCAGATGTTGGCACCAGATTTTATCATTTTCCAGCACCGGGAGCAGAAAAAAAAAAATAACCTAATTCTTAATTTCGCGGGATGGGCGGTGTAATGGATGCACAGACGGGGGGGCCTATTTCCATTCCGATCCCGAGGAGAAATCCAAGTTATACGCTGTAGAAATGGGTGGATGCCCTAGATGTGAGGCCTCTCTCCGTCCCTCTCAGAATTCCAGATCTGGTCTTTGGCTGGCAGTGCACAGGGGCTCGGGGATTTTTTACAGCATCCAGACTTTGTGATAGACGGTATCCGGCGAATCTAGGTTTTTCTCCTGGGCATAGGGGGGGTTTTTTCTTACAAGTCAATCTATTTTTTTTTGTTCTGATCCCCCTAAGAAAGGAATGTATATTATCCCTTTTAAATGCTAGGAATCCCCTTAAAAGAACTTTTTGGTCTGGGGGGTAAAAAAAAGGTTTTGGGGGCTTTTTCTGGCCAAAAATGAGAAACAACTTATAAAAAAAAAAAAAAAAAAAAAAAAACAGGGAATGAGATCATGACGATACTGACCAAATTTTGCAACCTGCTTTTTTACTTATTATTAATAGTCTCCCCCTTTTATGCCCACGTTAATTGCAGTTATTATTAGAGGGAAAAAATTAGTTAAAAATTTTGAGGTTTAAAATGCAAACAAATACCCATCTTTTTTAAAACATTAAATTATAAAAAACACTGTTCAAGATAAAGATAAAATAACATGCTGTCTTGGGCATTTTTCCTTTTTAAAAATTCAATTTTAAAAATTCCCTTTTATTTTTTAATTATTGGGGAAAATAATTACTTTTGATGAATTCTGACACTTGCCCCAAAATACACTATTAACCCCACAAAGAAGGTTTTTAAATTTCCTTGAAAGTTTATTAAAAATTTAAAGTGTACTCTTTACATTGTCTAAATTATCTTATTTTTTTAAAAACTGTTTTGGTTGTGAAGTTTTCCCTCAAGATCAAAAAATCCTCTTCAGCTCTTGGGCCCCCCTTTTGAGGATTTTGTTTGGGGTTGCATGCGTTAAACATTTAAACACTCCTATGTCTTTTTTCTGCCTACTGCTGCCCCGTGGCGTGGACCCCGCCGCTATTAAAAACTTCTTTTTCTTACGAAGGTTCGTTAAAGTTTCCAGTTGTGCCGGGGAAAGAGGGAGCTTCTTTTTTCCCCATGACAAAAAATGAAATTTTTTACATTTTTCGGCTTACCAATGAATCAAAAATTAATTTAAATAGGACTACCCCCTTGGTTTGAAGGTTCTGTAATTAACGTCGACGAATTTTCAAGTAAAGTAAAACATAGGTTGGGGATTTTTCATTTAGAGTACCGGTGCAGTGAACAGGGAACCGGGGTACGTATAGCATTGTCCCTGGTCTTGTAAAAGACCCTCATCGATGACAAAAACTGGGATCAGTTTTAGGTCCGACGGCCGGGGGGTTTTTTCGTGTCCCACAAAATTTTTTTAGTGTGTACCGTGTTGTTAAAGGGGGTCAACGTGTTTTGTTTGTGTGCCAGTGTTTTTAATGTCACATGTGTTTTTTGTGTGGTCCCCCCTGATATTAGTGTCATGTGAAGTTGTCACATGTGTTATAGTATACCCGTGTTTTTTTGTTTTCCAGCCCGGTTTTTTTATGGGGGTGTCTCTCGTATTTTATGCGTCCCCCCTGTCATTAGTCTGTGTTTTTCTCGTGTCTTAGCGTGCGTAAACGTTACAGCTATTATTAGATCCTCCGCCCTTCGCATGTTAAAATTTTTTACTTTTATTTTTGGTAATAAATGGAAATAAAAAAAAAATTTGTTTCCGATACCCTCTTATACTCACCCAAAAAGAACAAAAATACGAGTGTGATCGTATATCCCCTACAATAAACCAAAAAAATCTGATCTCATAATTCTCATTGGAAAAATTAACTACGAACTTCTCCCTCATACTATCTATCTTCTATCTATCTATCTATCTATCTTCATCATCTATCTATCTATCTTCTATTGCTTATATCTTTAAACTATCTATCTTCATCTATCTACCTACTTATCATCTTCTATATATGTTCTAATTTTTATAATATATATGATTATATATATTATTATAGAGAGATATATCTGTATGTACAGTACACACCAACATACAATTTCATTTATAATATAATATATTATATATTTATTTATTTTATAATAATATAATATATATATTATTTTTATTTTATTTTATATATAATAATTATTATATAATATAATATATATATATATATATATATATTTTATTATATATAAATATAATAATATTTATTATTATATATATATTATATATAAATTATTATATATAAAATATTATTTTATATATATTATATTTTATTATATATATAATATATAATACATACCACAACATAATACCTACCAAAAACCACACATAAGAATAATTTTATAGATAAAATAATAGATAGATGATATAGATAGATGTAGATAATAGATAGTAGATAGAAATAGAATTTAAAAGATAGATAGATAAAATAGATTGAAATAGATAGATAGATAAAAAAGATGATAGTTAGATAATGGTAAAGAATAATGATAGATACAGACATAATGTGTGGTGTGTGTGTTGTGTGTTGTGTGTGTCCATTTTTTCTGCTATGTTATGATATAAAGTTTCAGTTTTTTTCTTGACTCATTTCCCTTTCCCTCAACTCCCTACCCCTCCCCCCCAATACTTATCATTTTTTGATGCAACAAATTTAATTTTTTTTTTAAGCTTTTTTCGCTGTAATCAAGGAATCGTAAAGGACTGAGGGCCAGGTTTTTATTAATTTCGAACAGTGTGACCGTTTGGATGCCAGAGGGCACAGGTTTTTTCTTAAAATGCGATGGGGGCGAATTAATCTTTCTCTTTGCGGAATGACGACTTTTCCCCCCTCTTCTTTTTGCGGGGAAAAAACAAATATTGCAGTCTTTTGCTGCTGCCCCATTCCCTATCACCCATGCAAATAAAACCCTTACGAACCAACTCCAAGTGGGGGGGAAGGGGGGTCTTCGGGGGTTCTTCAAGATTAAACAGCATTTCTTCCCCTTTGTAAATAAGGATTTTGAATCCGTCTGGACATCGGTTAATTTAAGTAAGTTTTTTTAACCCGGGCAAATCTGTTTTCAGGCGTGGGCAATCATGATTACAGTTTTACAATATATCTGACACAGTACAGAGTTTAGATTCTGTTAATTGTACATGGTAAAATATAATATAAATCATACTCATAAAAAAAATATTACTTTTAATCTTTTTCCCCACTGTGTTTACATAACACTGTTTATTTATTTTAACTAGTAAATTTAGGGTAAAATATCATCCAATTATCAGATGAAATGAAATATTCACATAGTTTCTTTATACCTCATTTTAGGTTTTGGTTTTTAAGGCTGTATCACATGACATTCCCCAGATATAGTTGCTCAAGCGTTCGCTTGTTTTTCTTTCCCCTTTTCACAGTCTACATCTAGATTCATCTGGGACTTCATTTGCCAGTACATTATGTTAACCTAACGTATTCTGGCAAAACCATGTCAACACTGTCTGGTTTTGGGGGCTTTTGGTATCCCCCCCATAGGGGGCTTTTCTATCCTCTATACTGATCGTAGTGCCTTATGTCATATGGGTGTTAATCAGATCTACTAGTTCTTCCTTATGAAACTTTTCAATATATTTGCAACCTTAGCAAGGCATCCCAAAGATCTCCATCGGATAGTTGAAAAAGGGGCGTGTGAACCCCGCAGAATTGCTGCCCCGGATTGACCGTAAATAGCGGCTCTGCTCTGCGCCCCCATGACAAAGTTATAGCAAATCATGTCGCTAACGTGAGAAAAAACAACGAGCTCGATAAAAGAAAAAAAAAGAAAAGACAAGAAAAAAAAAGATAGTGATTTGTAGCAAGCCGCTAAGACTACTATGTGCCACAATTCTGCCAAAGTGACTGGCTGTACGTGATACGAAGGATAGAGTAAATGCCTGTTTTCTACCAACATTTATTTTATTGTCTTCTTTTCCATTCAAGTAGAAAAGGGGTTCTCTATTGTAGCTGGGGTCCAGCAGCCACAGCACTGCACTTGTCCCCAAAAACTGTCAATACTGCTGGGTATTGTCCACTCAGTAACCCCTGGTTTATTTAAAATGCACCCTTCTATGTTCCTTTTATGATTGTGGGATTGGGGGTGGGGTAAAAAAATATTGATTCATGTGGCTTGTTTTCATGTGACAACTATAGCAAAAACCTGGTTTTCTTATGGTTATTGTCTTAAAGGCCCCATAATTGAAGAGACCACAAAACGAATGTCCTTTGGTGTCCAGGTCAGAGGATCTGTTTCCTCACCTACTCCGAAGACAAGGAACATGATCATGTAAAATGAAATTTGTTACACCACACCAAACTTCTTCTAGAGCTTCTTATGAGCTTGACAGGGCCCGGGCTCATAAAATTCCATATGACTTGTAGTGTGAAAAGTGGGTATTTTGGGGACCACCCAAAAATTTTTTGTTGGGCCTTTTTTATAAATTCTTTTTCAAGATGTATTTTTTTAAAAACCAATCCTTTTAAAAGTAAAAATTTAAAATGGAAAATTCGTAATATACCAAAACCGGGCTGAAAAAAAATTCTGTATTAAGAGTTTTTAAAAAATTGGGAAAATTTCTCAGGTTCTTTCGACTAAATTGGGGGGGAAACCCCACTCTTTGATATTTTCGGGGAAAATTCCGAAAAAAATTATACAAAGGTTTTAAGCTTTGGAACACACCTTAAAGGATGGACTTTTAAAAATCAGGAAGAAAACAAAATTTTAAATCCCGATTCTCCCTATCAACATCAGCATACCGCTGCACAGGAAAAATATCCCCATACTAATCAAAAACATAGCTTTTGAAACCAGAAAAAAAAAAAATCCGTATCCTCCCTTTATTATTTTTAAATTTTAATGCACAGAAATTTCCAGTTCACAACCCTTTTATTATAAAACATTCCCTCTGCCCCCTACAATTATCAAAATTTGAAGATTAGATGAATGATTACTGTATTTTCTTGGAGAAGGGTCAAAAAGTATGATTCATTTATTTTTTGATGTTGGGTTTTCCTTCCGGGCATTGAAATTTTTCTTTTGCCGCTTTTTTTGCCGTGACGTTTTTAAATTGGTAAAATTTTTCCCTCTTTTCCTTATTCGGGCCCCTGGAAAGTAATTTTCTCTGCTCTTGCCTTCCCCGGGCTGCCTCCCCTTTGCATAACTAGTGTGATTTAAAACTTCTTGCTGACTCTTAAAATTACTAAATAATGCCCCGGGGCGCTTCTAGCAAGTCCCGCAATTCATCCATCTTCGAAATTTCCGGAACTGAAATTTCAAGATTCTTGCCTCATTTCCCTTTTTTTTGATATTCCAGGAACTTAAAAAAGGTTTTTCTCATTATTACTATGGAATTTTTACACGATTTATAGATTACATGCTGATTATGTTAATTTACCGAAAAAAATGAAAATGGTAATATTTTCTTTTCCACTTACCTTTTTTTAAACTGAAAATAACGACTTTTTTCCTTTGAGGAATTGTAAAGTTTTTTTCTTCTTCTCTTCGTTTTTTTTTTATTTTTTAATTTTTTTGTTCTTTTTGTTTGTTTTTGCTAAGAAATTTGAATTGCAAAAACCTGTGCCTCTCCACCTTTTCCCCAATTTCTTGAAAAAGTTTGGGGAATTACGAAGGAAGGGATTTTCGTTTTTTATAAACTTGGGCTTGCATATGCGGCAGATTTTCTATATAAAGGAATTTAAGACAACCCGAAAGCTTTTCGATGGGAATTTTGAAAAACAAATAACTCGTATAAAAAAAAACGAACACACACACAAAACCCACACCCACAAAACACACCACACACACACACAAAAACACCCCACACCCAACACACACAAAAAAACAACACACACCACCACACACAAAACAAACCACACCACAAAAAACCACCCACAACCCCACACAAACACCAAAAACACAACAAAACACACAAAACACCACACAAACAAAAAAAACCCAAAAAAAAAAAAAAATTTTAAACAAAAAAAAAAAACCCCCAAAAAGAAAAAAAAAAATTTTTTTTTTTTTTTTAAATTTTTTTCTGGTAACGCTTTTCCCCCCAGGGAAAAAAATTTAAAAATTTTTTCCCTTTCTTCGTTTTTTTTTTTTTTTCGTTTTTTTTTTTTTTGTTTTGTTGTTTTTCCCCTTCCCTTTCCCCTTTTTTCCCCCCTTTTTCTTCTTTCTTTTTCCCCCAAAAAATTTTTTTTGTTTTTTTCTTTTCTTCTTCCCCCTTTTCCCTTTCTTTCCCCCCCGGTTTTTTTCTGGCAATTTTTTCCCCCTCAAAAAAAAACAAAAACCCACATCCCCCCCACCCCCCCCCCCCCCCCCCCCCCCCCCCCCCACACCCCCCCCCCCCCCCCCCCCAAAAAAACCCACCACCCCACCCACCCCCCCCCCCCCCCCCCCCCCCCCCCCCCCCCCCCCCCCCCCCCCCCCCCCCCCCCCCCCCCCCCCCCCCCCCCCCCCCCCCCCCCCCCCCCCCCCCCCCCCCCCCCCCCCCCCCCCCCCTTTCCCCCCCTTTCCCCCCCCCTTTCCCCCCCCCTTCCCCCCCCCCCCCTTTCTCCCCTCCCCCCCCCCCTTTCCCCCCCTCTTCTTTTCCCCCCCTTTTTCTTTTTCTCCTCTTCTTTTTCCCCCTTTTCCTTTTTCCCTTCTCTCTTCTTCTTTCCTTCTTCTTCTTTCTCTCTTCTCTCCCTTCCCCCCTCTCCCCTCCTCCCCCTTCTCCCTCCTTCTCTCTTCTTCCCTCTCCTCCTCCCCCTCCTTTCCTCTCTCTCTTTTCTCTTCCTCTTCCCCTTCTCTCTTCCTCCCCCCCCCCCCTTTTCCCCTTTTCTCTTTTTTTATTTTTATTTTCCCCCTTTTTGTTTCCTTTCTCTTCTTCTTTTTTTTTTTTCCCCTCTCTCTCCCCCCTCCTTCTCCCCTTTCTTTTTTCCCTTTTTCTTTTTTTTTCCCTTTTTCCTCTCCTCCCCTCTCTCTCTCTTCTCTCTCCCCTTCTTTCTCTTTCTTTCCTCTTTTCCCTTCTTCAATCCCTTTTCCTCCTTTCTTCCTTTTCCTCTCTCAATCCTTCAACTTCTTACCCTTTTCTTCCCCACACTCCCCCTTCTCCCCCCCTTTTTTTTCCCCTCTCCCTCCTCCTTTTTTTCCTTTTTCCCCTTATTCCATTTTTCTCTCCCCTCTCTTCTTCTTTCCTCTTTTTTTTCCCTTTTCTTCTCTAATTTTCCCTCCCCCGCTCCTTTCCCCTCCCTTCTCTTCCCCTCCCCTTTCTTCTTTTTTTCCCCTTTTTTCTTCTTTTTCCTCTTTTTTTTTCTTTCTTCCCCTTCTCTTTTTTTCTTTTTCCCCTCTCTTTCTTTTTTTCTTTTTTCCACCCTTCCTTACTTTTTATTTTTTCATCCCATCCTTTTACTTTATCTTCTCTTTTCCCTCCTCTCTTTTTCAACATCTCCTCTCGCCTTTTTTCCTCTTCCTCTTTTTTTTTCTTTTCTTCTCCTCTCCCCGGTCCCCTTTTCCCTTCTCCCCTCTCCCTTCTCTTTTTTCCCCTTTTTTTTTCTTTCTTCTCTCCTCCTCCCCCCCTCCTCTTCCCTCTCCCCCTCCCCCTTTCCTCTCCCCCCTTCTTCCGTTTTTTTCCTCTCCCACCATTCTTTTCTTCTTCCCCTTCTCCCCCTCCCCTTTTCCCCCTTCCTCCCTCCTTCCCTCTCCCCTCTCCCCCCCTCCTCTTCCCCCCTCCACCCACCCCCCTTTCCTGCCTTTCTTTTCCCTCCTCTCCTCCCCCTTCTTCCTTTTCCCCTCCCCTTCCCCCCCTCCTCCCCCTCCTCCTTTACCTTCCTCCTCCCCCCCTTTACCTCCTTTCCCCTCCTCCTTTTTTCCCCTCCTTTCCCTCTTTTTCCTTTTCCTCCCCTCCCCCCGCCCCCCCCCCTCCTCTCCTTCCTCCTTCCCCCTTCCCTTTAATTCTTTTTCCTTTTCCTCCTCCCTCCCTTTTTTCCTTCCCCTTCTTTTCCCCCTTTTCTCCCCTTCCCTCCTTCCTCCTCCCTCCCTTAAACCCCCCTCCTCCTCCTCCCTCCCCAAACCCCCTCCCTTCCTTCTCCTCCTCCTCCTCCCTTCCTCCCTTTTCCCCCCCCTTCCTTTCCCTTTCCCCCCCTTTTTCCCCCCCCTCCCCCTCCTCCCCCCCCTTACCTCCTTTCCCCCCCCCCCCTTTCCCCTTTTTCTCCCCCCCCCTTTTTTTTTTTTTTGTTTTTTTTTTAAAAACCCCCCTTTTTTTTTTTTTTTTTCCCTCCCCCCTTTTTTCCCCTTTTTTTTAGGTTTCCCCTTTTTTTTTTCCCCCCCCCCCCCCCTTTTTTAAACCCCCAAAAAAAAAAAAATTCTTTTTGGGGGTTTTTTTATTTTTCCCCCCTTAAACTTTTTTTCCCCCTTTTTTAAAATCCTCCCTTTAGGGTCCCCTTCCCTTTTCCCAAAAAAATTTCCCCAAATCCTCCCCTTTTTCCCCCCCCCCCCTTTTTCCCCCCGGAAATCCTTCCCCCTTTTTTTATTTTTTTTTTTTGGGGGATTTTGGGGATTGGGGCCCCCCTTTTGGGGGGAAAGCCTTCTTTTTTACCGTTTTTTTCCCGTTTCCCCCATGGATCATCATCAATTATTCATCTCAAGGGGAAAGGATCAGGAGCTTGTAATCGAGGGTTTCGCTACTCCGCATCCGATGGTTTTTTTTCATCAGAGTTGCCCTTTTCTTGCCTTTGCCTAAGGGCCTACCCTCAAAGGGAGCAGGGGGATTTGAAAACAGAGCACCTTTTCTTTTGCCCCTTTTCCCCCGAAGAGGCCCCCCCCCTACAAGGCACAGGGGTTTTAATCAAAGGGCCCCCCTTCTCTTAAACCCCTTTGCTGAAGATGGGGGCAAACCTGCAAAAACTGTATTTTTTTTCCCGGATATAAAAATTTTTATATTTTGCAAAAATCTAATTTCCATCATCACAAAAACTTTAGAATATGGCTATTAAAAAAAATAAACTTCAGCATTTCTTTTCTTGAAATTATAAGGGCACCTGATGGGGCCGAAAAACTGATTTTTTTTTTTTTTTTTTTTTTTTTTTTTTTTTTGGGGGCAATTTACATCTTTGTTTATGCAATTTGCAGCTCTGGTATTGGATACGTTTTTTTTCCAACCATGAGTACCGTTTTTAACATTTTCATCATATTCTATTTTTTTAACAAGAATCTGAATTTTTTTGTATTTATAATATTAATTATATATATATATAAAATAATATATATTTAAAATAATATATTTTAATATAAATTTTATTTGTTTTGGGTGTGTGTGTGTGTTGTGGTGGTGTGTTGTTGTGTTGGGGTGTTGTTTGTGTGTGTGTGCGTGCGATGTATGTAATTATTTGCCCCTAAAGAGTCCCATTCAATTCCTAACCTGAGCAAACAATTTTGTAGGGATTTAGCACATCAAATAACGATTTGGAGCTTTAGGGCTTTTAGCAGCATTCGTTTTTTTTATAGAACCAAGCACCTTTTAAACAAGGGGGGGGGCCCCCCCCCCCCCCCCCCCCCCCCCCCCCCCCCTTTTTTTTTTTTAAAAAATCCCCCCAATATTTTTTCCCACGAGATGGATTACGTTGCCCTCAAACAAATTGACTAAAAAACAAGGTATACCATACACATTAAAAGAAAAAAAGGACAATTTAGGATTGAACGTTAGGAGGGGTAAAATCGAAACGAAGACGGCAGGGTATAGTCCCCCCAAAGGAAACCTTAAAAAGAGAGAAAGAAGTCGCCAAAAACCACAAATGAGGTCAAAGGAGGACTTCGATATTGATGTAGTGCCAGGCCCCCGGGGGAAGAAGGCCTCTTTGCCCTCAAAGGGAATGTTAAAAACCAAAAAAACCTTTGCTCACGGGAAAAGCAAGGAAGAGGAACGGGCGTGGGTAACATGCTCAAGGCTATAAACTGGAAAAAAATAATTTTTTCAGGATGAAGGGCCCAATTGTCTACTCGTCAGGACCAGCCATTTTCCAAGAACCCAAATGGGACAAATAACATAACACAGTACCCGAACCCAACTATAAAGCATGGTGAAGGGGGGGCATTGTCCTGGGGTTTTGCAAATAAAGATAAGGAATGGGTAAACGTTTTTTTTATTTTTTTTTTTTAATTTTTTTTTTATTTGCGACTGTTTAAAACCTTTTTTTTCCAAAAGAAAAACTTATCCTCAGTGTGGTTCTGATGTGTTGTGGTTGGTGTGTTGTGTATGTTTTTTGTGGTGTGTGGGGGGGTGTGTGTGTGTGGGGGTTTGGGTGTGTTGTGGGTGTGGTTTGTGTGTTCTGTGTCTGTGCTTTTGTACGTAAAAGTTATTGGACTGCTGTCGGCAGCAAATAGTTTAAAAACAAACAACGTAATACAATTAATATAAATTAAAAAAAGGAAAAAAAAAAATGGGACGTAAAGGAAAAAACCCGAAAAGGCGGGAAAAATTAAAAGAGAAGAAAGGAAAAAAAAATTTAGAAACTTGGCCCCCAGGACAGAAAATTACCACAAAAATTTGGAAAAAAAAAGCCGGGTTTTTTTCCCCCAGGGGGGGGGAAACCCCGCTTTAATGAGGGATTTTATTTAAGGCCAAAATCCCCCAAGCCCCCCCGAATTTTCCCCGGGAAATTTAAAATAAAAAGTCCCAAACTTAAATTAAAAGGGGGGAAAATTTTTCCCCATGTGTTTAAAAAAAATATTTTTAAAGAAAAAAGTTTTCAAAAGAAAAATCCGGGGAAAAGGGGGGGGGGATGGGGGTTTTTTTTGTTTTGGGGGGGTTTTTGGGGGTTTTGGGGACGTTGGTTTGGTCCCCTTTGCACCTAAGTTTAAATTTAAGAAAAAAAAAGATAAAAGAAAAAAAAAGGGGAAACGATGAAAAAACTGGTTTTAAACCCAAAAGGAGAAAATAACCCTTTAAACAAACCCCGGGAAATCAGGGGCCCCCCAAAGGGGAACCCAGATTCAAAAAAGAAAAATTGGGCGAAACATTCCAAACCGGGTTAAAAAACCTTTCCCCAAAAAAGGAGAAAAACCCCAATCGTAACTATAAAGCGAAATAAATCAAGGGGTTCCTAAAAAGAAATGGGAAAAAGAATAAAAACATTGAGATTAAAATTAAGGAATCAAAGCCAAATAGGGGTTTAAACAGTTTTTGAAAATTTAAATTAAGGAAAAAAAGAAATGGATTGAATTGGGCAAAAAAAATGATGGAAAAAGGCCAAACGGAAGAAAAATTTAAATTGGAAAGGGGTGGAAGATTGAATATAAAAAAATTTGAAATTTCTAATTTCGGGGAAAAAATTTTGGGGCTGGAGAATCCCATTTAAACATTATAAAAAAAAATAATCCTAAACAATAAAAAACAAAAATTAGATAAAAATAGGAAATTTACAGCTAAATTAAAGTCAAAAGTTATAAAAGTTTATTTTAAAAAAAAAATGGCAAATTTCTTTAAACCTTTGAAATTATTAAAACCCCCTTAGGAAAAACGAATAGAAAATTTGTAAAGTTTGTTCTTAAAAATTTTTCCCCTTGTTATTTGGGGGCGAAAACTTGTGGCTGAAATTTTCAAATTTTAAAATTAAATATCAACCTTTTGCTTATTTTTATACTTAACTAAATTTAAAGGGTTTGGAAAAATTTTTTTGGGCCCCCCCCCCCTTAGTCGTTTTAAGCAAACCCCTTCATTGTCCCCTTTTTATGGGGAAGGGGGGCAAAACCCACCCCTTGGGCAAATTTTAAACTTTTCCCATTTTTTTTCTGGGGGGTTCTTTTCCCTTTTTTCCCCCCCCCCTTTTTTTCCCCAAAACGCCCCCGATTTTTGGGTTTTTGTCCTTGGGGTTAAAAAGCACCTACGGCGGGGACCCCTTTGGCCCCCACACTCCCCTCCTATTCCATTTCAGGAAAAAACGAGTTTTTTTTTTTTCGGGGGCTCCCTGGGGGCCCACTTTGAACCTCCCCCACTGGATGTGATGATTTTGAACATACAAGTAAAGATGAAAAAGTAGGGGGAATTGAAGGAAATACATTGGGGAATGTCCCCGGCAAACAAATTTAAGAATGGATGTTTTTGAAAGATACACGAAAGTGAACAAGTAGATAGAGTTAACCAACAGAAGATGTGCGAGAAAGTAGGAAAAATCAAAGCAAAAGGAAACACAAAAAAAAATATAGCAATAAAGAAGAGAGATGAAACAGCAGCCATGAAACAGACGAAGTAAGAGACGGAGCGTTTATATTAGGAAATAAATTGTAATTAAAAGAACCTGATGACATACAAAATAATGAAGGCCCAGACCTTTTATGAAAGAAGAAATAGAAATAGCACTAAGTTTTTATGAAAAAAGGACAATCAATAAGGGGAGGACGGCATTGCAACAGAAATGCGGGAGGAACTAAATGAATATGATATAAAAGCCATGACAGACCGTAGCCAACAAGATCTACAGTACAGAAGCAATGTGTCAATCCAATATTCACAGCCATACCCAAATCTAAAAAAACACTGGAGCGTAGTAAGCACTGAACCCCCATCAGAAATCATGAACCATCTGACAAAAATCATTCTAGGATTATTACCCACTGTAATTATTACCTACAGAATAAGAAATAAATTAGAACCTTTGAAATTGAAGTAGAACAATCAGGATTTAGCTGCGGGAAAGGTACAAGAAATGTCATTTTTGTGATAAGTTAAAACTAGCAGCGAACACGATCGAGGTACAAAAAGAAGTTTGATTCGTAATTTTTATGACAGAGTCAGACATAAAAAACGATAGATATGCTTATTAGAACAGGAGTAGATGTAGATTGACAGGAAGAAGAACCAACACTAGAAATAAAAAAAATGAAATATCAGGTTGGCAGAAAAATTGACAGAGGAGTAAGACAGGGTTGAGTGATGTCAAACCCGATTTATTTAATCAGTGTAGCGAAATAATTTTTGAATGAATCAGTCACCTAAAGGCGTGTGTCATAGCTGAAAAAATTACATCAGTATGCTAATGGCACCGGGCTGTTGACAGAGTTAGAAGATCAACTCTAAGAACGGGGAAACAACATTAACAGAAGTAAAAAAATAAATGGGTTAACAGCAAGCAAAAAGAAAATGAGTTTATGGTAATAACCACACCCCACACACAAAACAAAACAAAACAAAACAAAACAGAAGCCCAAGAATCAACATATAGAAGGAAGATTATAAAATAGGTGACCAGTTTAAATATTATTTAAGCTTCAAAACAAAGAGGGTAGAAATGAGAAATAAATACAGGGGAGAATATCAACCACAAAAAAAAAAAACCAAATAAAAAAAAAAGTAAAACACTTTGCCACCAACAACAAACTATCAACCCGAGGTGAGAAGATTTGTTTAGTGATACATATGGTCAGTATTATTTATATGCACGTGAGATGTAAAAGAAAATAGAATCAGCAAAATGTGGGCTATGGGAATATCATGGACCGTAGGCATATCATTGACGAAATATTGGGAAAAAAGGAAGTAATTCTAAAACACTTTTTATGATCCGTAGGTCAAAATATGAGAGAAAAAACCAAAGGAATTATCTGTCTAACGAAAAGTTTTAAAGGAAAAAGATCAAGAGAAAAACTACGCTTTTAAATACTTGATGGACTGATTTGATCACTGGGAGAAAGAGTCATACCAATGCAGCTATTCAGAAGAACAATGAATAGAGAAGATTGACGCTCCATGATGACCAACGTGATTATATATATGTGTGGTGTTTGTGTGTGTGTGTGGGGTGTGTGTGTGTGTGTGTGTGTGTGTGTGTGTGTGTGTGTGTGTGTGTGTGGTGTGTGTTGTCCTGTGTGTCTGTCCGTCTGTCTGTCTGTAACTGTCTGTCCCGTCTGTCTGTATATATGTATGTATGTATATATGTATGTATGCACATATGTATGTATGTACAAAACACACAATAACACACACACGCGCGACGCGCGCGCACACTCACACACAACACAACACACACACACGCACACACACACGCACACACACACACACCACAACCCACACACAACACACCACACACACACACACACAACACACACACAATATATATATATATAATATATATATATAATATATATATATATGTATGTTATATATATATATATATAACGCATACATCATACATACCACATGCATAGACATTTGCATCTATATACAACATTATTATTATATCTATATATATTATATATATATATATATATATATTATATATTATGTATATATAATATATATATATATATATATATTTTATATGTATGTATCCTATGTATGTGTGGGACCCCACGCGCACATACACCATAAATATATATATACACTACAACAGTTTCACTCCACCGCTAGATCAAGCACAAAAATTACGGGCGGGTGTTTTTTTCTGGATGGCACCAAAAACTAACTGCGATAGCAACGCACCTGCAAAAAGGGTATGAGAATAAATAAATAAGATTATATTAATTATATTTTATATAATATATATAAATTTTATTATTTTATATATAATTTTATAGGTAGGGGATTTATATTGGTATATAAGATGTTAATATAACCTACACAAAACCATATTTATATATATATATATTAATATATTCAATAATTTATAATATATAAAAATAAAATTTAATATAACAATATATATATATTTAATATATAAAACACAAAACCAAAAACAACCCCACACAACACACCCCCATAACTAAATATTTATAAACATTATGATTTATTATTTTAATATAAAAAATAAATTAATATCTAATATTTTATAATATCTAATATATAAAAATAATATAATTTTAAAAATTGTAATAATATATACACACACACACATATATATATATATTTATTATATAATATATTAAAATATACACCTATATATATATAATATAAAAATTATTTATATATTTATATATATATAGGTATATATATAATTTTATTATATATAATATATAATAATATATATATTATATATAATAATATATAATAATAATTTTATTAAAATAATTTAAAAATAAATATATATATATTTTAAATAAATATATATCCTATATCATCTATCTATCTATTCATCTATACTATCTATCCTAAACCCCATCTATTATATATTATATATTATATTATTTACTATATATTATTATTATATATATATTATTTAATATATTTTTATATTATATATATATATTATGTTACTTATATAAATTATTATACTATATTTAAAATATATTATATATTAAAATATATATTTTATATTATAGATAAGTTTAGATATAGATATATAACGTGTGTGGGGTAAGGGTGAGTGTGTAAAAATGTAATAAGATCCTCCCACATAAAAACATATGCACATATATAGTATATTATACATACATATATAAAACATATATACACATATATATATATATATATATTTTATATATCTATATATTAGATTATTTTATATATATATAATATTATAGATATTTATAAAAATATAATAATATAATACATAACTTTATTTTATTACATATATAAATATATAAATTATATATTATATATATAGATATATTATTATATTTATTATA
>NW_023658347.1:0-5000 GCF_015228065.2 Penaeus monodon
GGGCAAAATCTACGATAAATATAGCTTTGAGAATACTCAAATGAGTTTTCGAATTTTCTGATATTATCAATTAGGATAAAATATATAATTACCAAATGTATTATATATCAATATATTGATATAAAAGTGAGTAATAAAGAGAATTTTGATTAAATTTTATGATTATTAATGTTATACTATTTATCATATTATTATTATTATTATTATTATTATTATTATTATTAATATTATTATTATTATATTATTATTATATTTTATTATTATTATTTATTATTATTATTATTGTTATTATTATCATTATTATCATTTTTACTAGTAGTATAATTGCAAAAATAATTATTATAACAGTAATAATTACTGTAATTACGATATTAATTAAAATAATGATATAAATAATTATTATAATATCGTTATTATTGTTATTATTATTGTTATTTCTATTATTATTGTTGTTGTTATTAGTATAGTTGATTATATATTATAACTGCAATAATTGCAATAATAATGATAATAATTGCAATAATGATGATAATAATTGCAATAATGATGATAATGATGAGGATAATGATGATAATGATGATAATGATGATGATAATGATAATATTGATGATAATCATGATAATAATGATGATAATAACAGGAATTGTCTCCATTTATAATAAAAAAAAAGGTAAAAGAAAATAATTCCCAAAAGTCGAAAAAGCGGCAAAATCTAGCGAAATATAGCCTTTTGAGAGTATACTCCAAAATGACGTTTTTTCGATTTCTCTGATGATTTTGGCAATTATTAGGGTAATAATGATAATAATTACCAAAATCGTATTAATCATGACAATATGAGGTAAAAGTGAGAATAAAGAAATTTTGATAACATTTATTATTAATATTATCAATATATCATTATGATTAGTATTATTACTATTTATTATTATTATTATTATTAGTATTATTTTATTATTATTATTCATTCATTATTATTATCCATTATTATTATTATTAATTATTATTATTATATATCGTTATTAATAGTTATTATTGTTATTATTATCATTATTATCATTTTTATCTAGTAGTGATAATTGCAAAAATAATTATTATAAACCATAATAATTACTGTAATAACGATTTAAAATTAAAAATAATGATATAGATAATTATTATAATATCCGTTATTATTGTTATTATTTATTGTTATTTCTATATTATGTTGTTGTTATTAGTATAGTTGCAAATTATATATTATAACATGCAATAATGCAATAATAAATGATAATAATTGCAATAATTATGATAATAATTGCAATAATTATGATAATAATTGCAATAATGAGGATAATACATTTGCAATAATGATTGATAATGATGATGATAATGATAATATTGATGATAATCATGATAAAATGATGATAATAACAGGAATTGTCCATCCATTTATAATAAAAAGGTAAAGAAATAATTCCCAAAAGTAGGAGAAAACAAAGCGGCAAAATCTAGCAAAATATAGTCCTTTTGAGAGTATACTCCAAAATGACGTTTTTTTCGATTTCTCTGATGATTTTTGGCATTATTAGGGTATAATGATATACTTACCAAAATCGGTATTAATCATGAAATAATGCGGATAAAAGGTGAGAATACAGAGAATTTTGATAACATTTGATGATCATCAATAGTATCATATTAATCATTATTATTATTATTATTTACTATTATTACATTATTATTCTTAATTATTATTATTATTATTATTATTATACTATCGTTATTTAATATTAATTATTGTTATTATTATCATTATTAGCATTTTTTACTAGATATAATTGCAAAAAATAATTATTAGAAAAAGCAATAATTACTGTAATAACGATATTAATTAAATAATGATTAGATGATTATTATAATATCGGTTATTATTGTTTTCGTATTATTGTTATATTTCTATTATTATTGTTGCTGTTATTAAGTATAGTTGCAAAATTATATATTATACACTGCAATATTCAATAATAATGAATAATAATTGCAATAATGATGATAATAATTGCAATAAGGATGATAATATTGCAATATGATGATAATGATGATAATGATGAATGATAATGATATATGATGATAAATCAATGTAAAATAATGATGATAATAAAACAGGAATTGTCTCCATATTAATAAAAAAGGTAAAAGAAAGATTTCCCAAAAGTCGGAAAAGCGGCACACATCTAGTGAAATATACCCTTTGAGAGTATACTCTCCCCCAAATGACGTTTTTTTTCGATTTCCTCTGATGATTTTGGCAATTATTAGGATAATAACTGATAAATATTACCAAATTTGTATTACTCATGACAATAATGAGGATAAAAGGGAAGAAATAAAGAGAATTTTTGATAACATTTTGATGATTATTAATATTATCAATATTATCATTAAATATTATTAATTATTACTTATTATTAAATTAATTTATTATTATTATTATTATTATTATTATTATTATTACTATTATTGTTTATTATTATTTTGTTATTAATTATTATTAAATTCTTATTGATTATCATTATTAATAATCATATTATTATGAATTATTATAATATCGTTTTCACTATTATATTGTTTCTTATTATCATTATTAATCATTTTTACTAGTAGTATAATTTGCAAAATAATTATTATAACTGTAATAATTACTGTAATACGATAATTAATTAAAATAATGATATGATAATTATTATAATATCGTTATTATTGTTATTATGATTGTTATTCTATATTTATTGTTGTTGTTATTATATAGTTGCAAATTATAATATCAATAAACTGCAATAATTGCAAAAATACTGATAATTAAATCAATAAATGATGGTAATAATTGCAATAATGAAATGATAATAATTGCAATAATGATGATAATGATGATGATAATAATAATATTGATGATAATCATGATAATAATGATGATAATAAGAGGAATTGTCTCAATATATAATAAAAAAAGGTAAAGACAATATTCCATAAGTCAAGAAAAGCGGCAAAATCTAGCGAAATATAGCCTTTTGAGGGCATACTCCCAAAATGACGTTTTTTTCTAATTTCTCTGATGCTTTTGCAATGAATAGGGGTAATAATGATAATTCTTACCAAAATCCGTATTAAATCATGACATAATGAGGATAAAAAGTTGGAATGAAAGAGAATTTTGATAACGGTTTATGATTATTAATACTATCAATATCATCATTATTTTATAATTATTACTATATTATTATTATTAATTATTATTATTATTATTACTATTATAATCATTATTATTGTTTATTATTATTCTTGTTATTATTATTAATTATTATTTATTATTATCATTATTATTATTTTTAAATACTAGTAGTATAATTGCAAAAAATAATTATTAAAACAGTAATAAGTACTGTAAAGACATTTAATTAAAAGTAAATGATAGAGATAATAATTATAGTATCGTTATTATTGTTATTATTATGGTTATTTCTATTATTAAGTTGTTTGTATATTAGTATAGTTGCAAAATTATTATTAATAAACTGCAATAAGTGCATAATAAGATAATAATTGCAATAGATGAGGATAATAATTGGCAATAAGATGATAATAAAATGCAATAATGATGATTACTGATGATAATGATGATGATAATGATAATATTGATGATAATCATGATAAGAATGATTGATAAAACAGAAATTGTCTCCATTATATAATAAAAAAGGTAAAAAAAAAAAATTCCCAAAAGTCGAAAAAAGCGGCAAAATCTAAGCGAAACATAGCCTTTTGAGAGTGATACTCCAAAATGACGGTTTTTTTTCGATTTCTCTGATGATTTTGGCACTTATTAGGGTATACATGATAATAATTACCAAAAATCGTAATTAATCTGACATAATGAGGATAAAAGTGTGAGTAAAGAGAATTTTGATAACATTTGATGATTATTAAATATTATCAATATTATCATTATTATTATTATTATTACTATTATATATTATTATTATTAAATTATTATTATTATTAATTATTATTATTATTAATTATTCTTGTTATTATTATTATTGTTATTATTATTTATTTATTTATTATTATTATTATTATTATTATTATTATTATTATCCATCGTTAATTAATATTATTATTGTTATTATTATCATTTTATCATTTTTTACTCGTAGTATAATTGCAAAAATATTATTATAAAGGTAATATTACTGTAATACGATATTAAATTAAATAATTATATAGAATAATTATTATAATATCGTTATTATTGTTAATTATTATTGTTTTTCTATTTATTATTGTTGGTTGTTATTAGTATGAGTTGCAATAAATTAATATATCACAATGCAATAAATTGCAATAATAATGATAATAATTGCAATAATGTGATAAAATTGGCAATAATGATGATATAATTGCAATAATGATGATAATGATATGATAATGATAATTGATGATAATCATAGATAATAATGATGATATAACAGGAATTTGTCTCATATCAATAAAAAAAGCGTAAAAGAAAATAATCTCAAAAGTCGAAAAAGCGTCTAAAGCTAGCGGAATATAGCCTTTTGAGAGTTTACCTCCAAAATGACGTTTTTTCGATTTCTCTGATGATTGTGCAATTAGTAGGGTACTAATTATAATAATTACCAAAATCGTATTAATCATGACATAATGAGGTATAAAAGTGAGAATAAAGAGAATTTTGATAACATTTGATTGATTATTAATATTATCAACTATTATCATTTTAATTATTATTATTCTATTATATTATTATTATCATTAAGTATTATTATTATTTTATTATTATTATTATTATTATTATTGTTATTATTATTATTGTTAATTATTATTATTATCATGATTATTATTATCCTTATTATTATCATCATTATTCTTATTATTATTAAAATATCGTTATTAATATATATTGTTATTAGTTATCCTTATTCGGCATTTGTTTTACT
>NW_023658347.1:10000-17500 GCF_015228065.2 Penaeus monodon
GCATGTTTATCCACAGGGTCGTGAACACTGAACAGCTCCAAGAGGCCCCGGGAGCACCACAGCGTCCCAGAACACCACAGGGGAAACACCACGAGGCGAGGTAGGGCAAAAAATTTAAACACAGAATGACAGTCTTTCCTTTATTTAACAAGTTATTTCCCCCTACACTTTTCCTATAGGCACAAATACAGGGGGAAACCAGCAGTCACACTGCACGATAACAGTTTAAATACAGGGCAACACAAAGTTTATCAGGTCACCAGGCACACACGAGGTCTTCACAGGAGCAGCACCCAACTGCGTCTCTTGGCTTGTTCCTCCGCTCCCCTGCTCACAGCCAGTTGCGTCATGTTTGCCCAGGTCCCTTCATGTTAACACATGCCCAGGTCATCCTTTTCAATGTTAACACATGTTTTGCACAGAGACAAAGACCCACCTGCGTAGCAGTATCAATATATTTATATACTATTTTGTATAAAATTAACATATTACCTTGCTATATAAGGTGAAAATAAATAAAATGCCTAAAACTGTTAACATATTTTGTCTCAGAAATATGGTTTATTGATTAATTAAAATTATCTGCCGCGGCTACGCCAAAGGCCATTATCGGCGATTGCCATGTGGGGCTAAAATGTTTTAAAATTTCTGAAATATCTAAAGATCTATCGGTCGCAAGCTTATCAATCGTTTTGGGTCCTCTCCCCTTTGAGGGTTATTTGTTATTGATTATGACAGTTTCATTCATTAGGAGAGGTTTGGGCACTCGTCTGTAACATGGTCAATTATCGTCTAGGTACAAGTTCAAACACGGTGAATATTGCGGGGGGGGGGTGGTGGGAGGGGAGGGGGGTGATGATTGAGGTGGGGTCAATCAGTGACACCTGGCATCGGGCTATCATATTGATCGTGTCACCTCATTAGCTATAGGTGTGATCACTCACCTGTAACACTTCAGGAAGGCTGTATTATTCCTAAGGGCTTTTGACTGTTTGCTTCTTTTTTTCTTACTGTTATTGCTTTGTAATGAGGTATGGAGGAATGTGGGGCAGGGGCGGTAGGAAGGGAAAAGGGAAGGGTCACCTGTTCTCAGGTCAACACCTTGAATTTGGTCATTTTCCTGGACTGGCTTCTATCCGTCCTGCAGTTGGGTTTTTTTCCCTTGCGCGGTTATTTGTTATTGGTTATGAGGGGTGATCACTCGTCTGTAACACGGTCATTTGTCGAGTCAGTTACAAGGTCAAACAAGTTATACATATGGGTCTTAAAGGGGAAAACTAAATATATTTCCTAAGTTGCATTGTAGATTGAAAACATGAGAAATGCGGCAGGAACATTTTAGGAAATATACCGCATTGTCCCTTGAGGTTAATTAGCAAAACATAACTGAGTCAACACAGGTGGTGACGCTAGTTGGTAGATAATTAAGTGTTCAGGCGTAAATATGAGGGGGAAACCCGTCTTTGACCTGGTGTAGATACCTTGAAAACACTATTCAGGCTCTCTAAATATTATCAGACCAGCGTCTTTTCAGTCTATTAGGTAATTAACCTGTCAGTTTTATAAGTATGAAACGTGCAAAGTATGAAATATTGGTTATCGCATTTCCATTTACACATAAACTTTAAGCCTGTTATTTGTGTTATCGCCTCTTAGGACGTGTGTTTGTGTAAGCTTGAGAGTCATAATAAAGGCATATTGATGCACAAAGGCATATTGTAGTGAACGACTTGGTCCATCTAGTCGTCTCACTCCAGGAGGTATCCCTTTTGAAACATCTCTCACCCCCAACTCTCCACAGGCTAAAAATTACCACGCAACTGGAAAAAGGGAACTTGGGGTGGCAACACTCTCTGGTGGAGTCGCCGCGTGGCGACGTTTGCCCTGCAACGTAGCTAAGAAAAACGGAAGCTGCGGTTTTACGTTGCCTGAACCTGCACTATACCTCCCTCCAGTATGGCAACCGAAATCGCGATCGCCATCCCTCCAGTGAAGCTCGAGGCGCAAGGATTTATCTCGCCAGTGAGGAGGATGCGCGAAACGGTGTTGCCACGGACCACTGTTTTTATTTAAATTTTATTTGTATTTCTTTTAATAAATATATAAAATGTTTGTATTTGGATGGCACCAGTCTCTCTCAACCACAAGACTATGATATAGAGAATTTTATTTATTTTTACATTTTTAAAGAACATTTAGTATCTTATGGATTTTAGTTTTAATACGCAGAAGAGTTTATCATTTTAATTCAAAGATTTTATAATAACTTTACTTTTATATCTACTTTTATTTATTGAGTTATTGAAGTTTTAAGCACCACTTTCCCAATGGTTCTTCTAAGATCAGATGATTTATTTATTATTTTACGTTAATGTTGATTTTAATTATTTTTATCATACAAAGGATCTTATTTTCATATTTTAGCTTAATTTTAAAGTTCATTTTACTGATCAAAGAACACAAGAAAGAACCAGTGCCCCAGGTTTTCGCGCCTGAAAGGCAATGTGGGAAGCGAGAAAGCAGGCCAAAGGGGATTCAGGGATTGGTCGTGAGACTGGTTAGACTGCTCAGGGATCCCCGGAATGGACCCCCTAAAAGACAGCTAAGTGGTTGTGGAGTTTGATTTATATATAGGTTGTGAGAGACAATTTTTGACCGAATATTTATTCGGAGAGTGACCACAGTGATCTGGTGATTTCTTTATTTATTATTTTAGTGTTTTTGTATGTGCTTTTGTTTATTGCGCTTACTGCTTTATTTGGTTTTACTGTTTTTTTGTGTGTTTTTAGTGCATTGAAAGTTTTACCGTTTTTTAAGTGTTTTGTCATACTATTTTAAATAAATGTTTTATTATTCGTCGCCGTTTCCCTCGCATACCTATGTAAAGGAAAAAGGATTGAATAGTTCAGTGGCTGAACAGCTTTTGGTAATCGCTACTCCCTTGCGTATACGCACACGCCTCTCATCGGCTCATTCACCGCTTACCGGGACCTTTATACCTCCCGCAACCAACACGTACACTACACACACACACACATACACTCGCTACACAATCTATCGCTCCTTTCCCCATCTCTTCTACACTATTCCCCTTCCTACAAACAACATAAACGTTCCCATACGTAAATTAAAAATGGGTGGTGGCAGTGACGCTACTTTTTCACATTCTTTCGGATATAACTGTATTCAATTCAGACACATATGGGGGAGGGGGGAGGGGGGAGTGATGATGGAGGCGGGGTCGTCAGCGACAACTGACATCGGGCTATCATATTGATTCGTGTCACGCTCATTGCTATAGGTGTGATCACTCACCTGTAACCTTCAGTGCAGAGCTGTATTACTCCCTTAAGCAGGACTTGTGACTGGTGATTTGTTTGTTTGCTTCTTATTCTTACTATTATTGGTTTATAATGGGGTATGGAGGAATGTGGGACAGGGGCGGTAGGAAGGGAAGGAAGGATCACCTGTTCTCGGGTCAACACCTTGAATTTGGTCATTACCTGGCCTGACTTCTATCCGTCCTGCGGTTGGGTTCTTTCCCTTGTGCGGTTATTTTTTTATTGGTTATGAGGGTGATCACTCGTCTGTAACACGGTCATTTGTCAAGTCAGTTACAAGTTCAAACAATAGTTATACATATGGGCAAGTAGTGACGCTAGTTGGTAGATAATTAGGTGTTCAGGCGTAAATACGAGGGGAAACCCGTCTTTGACCTGCTGTAGATACCTTGAAAACCCTATTAATGCTCTCTAAATAGAATAAAACCAGCTTCATTTCAATCTATTAGGTAATTAACCTTTTAGTTTTATAAGTATGAAACGTGCAAAGGTATGAAATATTGGTTATCGCATTTACATTTACACAGAAAATTTCAGCCTGTTATTTGTGTTATCACCTCTTAGGGCGTATGTTTGTGTAAGCTTGAGAGTCATAACAAAGTACAAGAATTTCATGATCCTTTTCAATAAACTATATTTTTATTATGATGTCTTTGGGATGTAAGAACGGCTAATATAACACGTTAAAATATGAGAGGAGGTCGCAGGCTTATCAGTCGTTCTGCGAAATTAAGTAATTTCTTTTGAATTATTCTTATTAGGTTTGCATTTTGTTATATTATGCATTTGTAAAAAAAATAAAGATACTGATTATAATCTTTTCGATTATTTCATCATTACCTCTGAGCAAGAAGGTGGTTGTTTAAAGGGGTTCAGGCGTAAATACGAGGGGGAAACCCATCTTTGACCTGGTGTAGATACCTTGAAAACCCTATTAATGCTCTCTAAATAGAATAAAACCAGCGTCATTTCAATCTATTAGGTAATTAACCTTTTAGTTTTATAAGTATGAAATGTGCAAAGGTATGAAATATTGGTTTTTCGCATTTACATTTACACAGAAAATTTAAGCCTGTTATTTGTTATCGCCTCTTAGGGCGTATGTTTGTGTAAACTTGAGAGTCATAATAAAGTACAAGAATTTCATGATCCTTTCAATAAACTATATTTTTATTATGAAGATATCTCTGGGATGTAAGAACGGCTAGTATAACATGTTAAAAGATGAGGCCCTACCGCTCCCACCCGCCAACCTCCCGTCCGGCCAACAATATCAATAGTTTGCCAGCAAGGAATTATTGCCGCCAATGTATTTAAAGCCCTGTTTAGTCGTTTGGTGAGTGAACAGTGAGTGACAATACGCCAGGAAGAAAAGAAGATATTAAATGGAGAAACCCACCTACACTACAATAATAAATCGTCCGCCAAAATATGGTTGAAGAGGAAAATCAATCGCAGACGATAGATGTATCATTTTGGTATTCACCTTAGCAATATTTGTGTGTGTGTGTGTGTGATGGAAATAGAAAAATAAAAGCATATATTGTACAATGAGTTTTATAATCCTTTTAAGTTAATTGTATTCCCTTTTCCCGGTCACGACGAGGGACGGAACGGTAATTATTGGTCATTAGCAGACCTGTTGTGTGACCGACCTGATGGGGCGTGGGCGTTAGGGTTATTGATTATGACAGTTTCATTCATTAGGAGGGGTGGTCACTCGTCTGTAACAGGGTCGATTCTCGATCCGGGTACAAGTTCAAACAGGATGAATATTGCGGGTGTGGAGGGGAGGAGGGGTGATGAGGGAGGTGGGTCATCAGTGACACCTGGCATTGGGTTGGATTATGATTGCATCATTCATTAGGAGGGGGGATCACTCGCACTTCAATGCAGGGCTGTATTATCTCCTTAAGTAGGACTTGTGATTTGTTTTGTTTGCTTCTTTTTTCTTACTATTATTACTTTGGGTATGGAGGAATGTGGGGCAGGGGCGGTAGGAAGGGAAGGAGGGTTTTGGTTTGGGAGAGGAGGAGGGGATGTTGAGAGGAAATATTTAGGTGTGTGTATTAGACATCATTAGAGGGACATTTATAGATTATGATTAATTAGGAGGGATGATCATTCGTCTGTAACAAGGTGAATTCTCGATCCAGGTACAAGTTTAAACATAATGAATATTACGGGGTGCGGGTGGGAGGGTATGGGAAAAGGGTGGGTGTGGTGGGGCAACTGTGACACCTGGCATTGGGTTGGATTATGATTGCCTTATTCATTAGAAGGGGTGATCACTCGTGTGTGTTAGACATCATTAACTAATGATTCTGGTTATGGTCATTGATTACGTTAATCACTTTCCGTGGTCATTAACCTGTTGTGATGCGTAAGTTGAGGCGTTCTGTCCAATCGCCCGTATTGGAGAGGAGGGGAGGGACATCCTGTTAGATATCATTAAGCCGGTTAATGATTTCCAAATTTTGATCATTGATTATGATAATCACTTTAATTATGCCCACTTTCTGCTATGGTGCGCCATGAACGACCGAAGGTAGTCTGGTGTGCATGCTAAACATCATTAACTATGATTAATGATTCCAGTTTATGGTCATTGATTACGTTTAATCACTTGCGGTTACGGTCATTGGTTACGTAAATCGATTGCGGTTTCCAGTTCTCATTAACCTACTTCCTGTTTACACCCTCACGTACGTACGTGAGAGGAGGACCAGTGTCAATTGACCATCTACTTTATATATATGTATATATATATATATATATATATATATAAATATAATATATATATATAACATATATATATATACATACAACACACACACATACACACACACACAAAACTATATTATTATATATATATATATATATATATATATATATATATATATATATACATATATATATATGGCCGCGGGAGCCAAGTGGTTTGAGCATCGGACTCAAGACTGTCACGACGGCAATCTGAGTTCGAGGGTTCGAGTCACCGGCCAGCGCGTTGTTCCCTTGGGCAAGGAACTTCACCTCGATTGCCTACCTAGCCACTAAGTGGGCAAGGCAGCCCATGTCGGTGCCGCTCCCGGGCACGACTGAGTGGAGAAGGGTTGGCGTCAGGAAGGGCATCCGGCCATAAAAGATATCTGCCAGAACCAAATCATCATGGCGACCCCATACAGGAATGGGATAAAGCTAGGAAAAAAGAATATATATAAATAAAATATATATATATCAGATTCTAAATCTAAAGCTGATCATGAGAAAAACAGAGAACACCAGAAAGATCTATGCCTGTGTTTCATTGATTATTTGAAGGATTTTGATACTGTTGATCTCGATATCCTCTGGAATAACATGAACGATATGAGGTTTCTGAAGCACGTCATCCAGCTAATAAAAGCCATGTATGACCAACAACAAGCAACTGTATGAACCACTTATAGGTTAACAGAATGGTTCAAAGTCAACCAAGGAGTACGACAAGCTTGCATTCTGTCTCCGCACCTTTTTAATATATATTCTGAAGCAATTATGAGAGATACTTTAGAGAATTTTGAAGGTATTGTAGATGTTGGAGGATACAAAATATCAAATCTAAGATACGCCGACGACATAGTTTTAATTGCCAGCAGTATCATTGAACTACAACAACTGTTAGATAAAGTTAGAGAAACAAGCAAAAAGGCTGGTTTGTTTTCACTGACATGAACGGAGTGATGTATGTTACAGTCATGGAGTAGTTGTAGAAAATGTGAAAAAGTTTACTTATCTTGGAGCTGTTTTAACTAATACATATGATGATTCCCGGAGATAAAAAGAAGAATTGCCATTGCCAAAAACGCCACAGTTCTTCAATAACATCTGGAAAGACAAAGCATGACCTTACGCAAAACTGAGGTTATTGACTCATTAGTTTTCCCATTGGTCAATATGGTTCTGAGTGTTGGGTGCTGAAGAAGATAGACAAGAGAAAAGTCAATAGTTTTTGAATGGTGTTACAGAGAATACTACATATTAAATGAACGGAGAAGAAAACAATGATGAAGTGCTGAGAAATAAATTGCAAAGACCCTGTTGACATCTTGAACAAAGGAAACTAAAGTTATGGTCATGTATAGAATAAAAGTATTGAGAAAGACTTGCTGACAGG
>NW_023658347.1:22500-24408 GCF_015228065.2 Penaeus monodon
GGTACGCCGATGATATAGTTTTGGTTGCCAGCAGTATCACTGAACTACAACAACTACTAGATAAAGTTAGAGAAGCAAGCAAAAAGGCTGGCTTGTTTCTTAATGCCAAGAAAACTAAGATCATGAAGATTTAAAGATAACCGGCAATGAGCAATGATGAACATGTTACAATCAATGGAATGATTGTGGAAAATGTGAAAGAGTTCACTTATCTTGGAGCCGTTTTAACTAATACATATGATGATTCACCGGAGATAAAAAGAAGAATTACCATTGCCAAAAACGCCATAGTTGCTCTCAATAACATCTGGAAAGACCGAAGCATTACCTTATGGACAAAGCTGAGGTTATTGAACTCATTAGTTTTCCCAAAATTGCATCATATGGATCTGAGTGTTGGGTGCTGAAGTAGATAGACAAGAAAAAGGTCAATAGTTTTTGAAATGTGGTGTTATAGACGAGTACTGCGTATTAGCTCGACAGAGAAGAAGACGAATGATGAAGTGTTGAGAAAAATAAATTGTAAAGAACCGGCTGTTGGACATCTTGAACAGGAGGAATTAAAGTTTATTGGTCATGGATGAAAAGTAAAAGTATTGAGAAAGACTTGCTGACAGGAATGGTAATGGGAAACAGAGGAAGAGGCAAACCGAGACACAGACTGAGCGACAACATCAAAGATATTTGCGGGTTGTCGATGGTACAAGTGGAAAGAAGGGCGCAAGATCGAGTTGAGTGGCGAAGGATGGTGGAGAGGTCCACGGCTGCTCAAACATGAGCATACCGTTATTGATGATGATGATATATATATATATATATATATATATATATATATATATATATTTTTTTTTTTTTTTTTTTTTTTTTTTTTTTTTTTTTTTTTTTTTTTAGGTTCATGTTTGAGCCGCCGTGGTCACAGCATGATACTTTATTGCAGTTTTCATGCTGTGATGCTCTTGGAGTGAGTACGTGGTAGGGTCCCCAGTTCCTTTCCACAGAGAGTGCATGTGTTACCATTTAGGTAATCATTCTCTCTACTTATCCGGGCTTGAGAGCAGCACTGACTTGGGCTGGCTTGCCCACCCAGTGGCTAAATAGGCAATCGCAGTGAAGTTCCTTGCCCAAGGAACTTCATCGTATCTAGGTTCGATTAACCTAAAATTATTTAAATCAGCGCGCGTGCTCATATATGCACGCGGGCGATGCGTGTGTGCATGGATGCACTCACGCACTCGCATGCGGCGACTGGTGTGTGCACTTGCACTGATATATATATATATATATATATATATATATATATATATATATATATATATATATATGATATTATTATTATATATAATATAATATATGTATGTATTATTATATATTTATATATATATATATATTATATATATATTAATATATATACCATATATAATCACAACACACACACACACATATATATATATAACTGGTATAGAACCCAATTACATTGGCTTGCAGGGGTATTGATACTGGTATTCGGCTTGACTCTTTATTTCTGAGAGTTGACACCACGCAGTATAAGAACACGACATGTTTAGTTATACGGGTTATCGGGCCGCGCGGAGGTCACGGTCAGCCCACCTGGAGGGAGGCGAGGGCTGACCTTAGCGCGGTGGTAGCTTAGCACGAACTCCCGGGTCAAACGAGGTCAGATATAAAATGTGACCTCCGCCCTCGCTGAGCGGGTGTTCTTATTTGGGACATTTGGATCCACATGGAAAACAGCCACGTAGTCCACTAGTAACCGAAATAGAATTATCCACATCCTGTAATCGAAATAGAATTATCCACATCCTGTAACGAAATAGATTATCCACATCTTATATTGCTCGGCCACCTACTCGCGCCTTCGCCCTCGAGGCGCCTTCAGGGTGACCTAAA
>NW_023658348.1:0-12500 GCF_015228065.2 Penaeus monodon
TAAAACACCAAATTCACTGCTTTGACTATAAAAAACTTCGAGGCTGATTTTGTGTTTTTAAACACGCAACACACACATAATAATGGAATTGTTGTATGTATAATGGTGTATCTATGCAAAATTTGTGTTTCGTTATTTTGACTTCAGGTACAATGGAATTTTGCGTGACGGCGTAATTGTTTTTTATGAAACCCTTCCCAAAACTGGGTTTTTTACAATAAGCCTAGCTCATTATCATGCGTATATATAATATAAAATTATATATAAAATATATATTATATAAATAATATAATTATATAAATTTTATAAATTATATAAAAATTACTAATATTATTTTTGTTTGGGGTCGAAATAATTCTCGAAGTTTCGACATTGTGACCAAAGCATTCAAATTTTGTGCCGGGGGTGTGATAAGTAATTTTCCTTAAATTAGGAATTTAATTCTCCTTAAATGCACTGTACTCTCGGTGACCCCGGGGCTACAGCTTTAAAACATGTGGAAGCTACGAGGATGTAGCAGTTTGATGAAAACGTTGAGGTGGGAGAGTACCGTGGGAAATTTTAGCTTTTGTGTCTTGTGCCTATGGGGAGGGGAGGGGGTTTTGAGGGCATTGTCTGCTCTTCTTAACTCTGACTCTGTTTTGCTTTTTCCCTGCCTCCATTTCCTTTTTTTGTCTTTCCCCCTCCCCCTCCAATCTCCCTTTCCGTCCTCTCTCCCCTTTTCTCTCCTCCTCTCCCCCTCTCTTCCTCTTTTCTCCCTCCCCTCTCCTCCCCCTCTCCTCTCCCCCCCCTCTCCCCCCCCTTCCTTCTCTTTCTCTCTCTCTCTCTTCCTTTTCCTCTCTCTTCCTCCCCTCTCTCCTCTTCTCCCTCTCTCCCTCTCCCCTCCCCTCCCTCCCCCCCTCTCCCTCCCCTCCCTCTCTCTCCTCCCCCCTCTTCTTTTCCCCCTCCCCTCGTCCTCTCTCTTCTCCTCTTTTCCCCTCCCTCTCTCTCTCTCTCTCTCCCCTTCTCTCTCCTCCCCCTCTCTCTCTCTCTCTCTCTTTTCCCTCTCTTTCTTTTTTTCTTTTCCCCTAATAGTATAGATGTAAGAAGCAGCTAAAAGAAAAGAAAAAAAAAAAAAAAAAAAAAGGATTATTATATTAAACTAAAAAAAAAAAAGAAAGAAAAAAAAAAAAAAAAAGGAAACCATAAAACGGACTTTCCCCCAAACCCAAAGCAACCACAGTACAAAAAGGACAGGAACACTTTACCACACCTCCACGCACTCAAACCCCCATCACAATGAGCCGTAAATACTGAATTTGGGAACTTTTGGGGGAAATGACGGAGAAGAGGGCTTCTAGTTCACTGATTGTTTTTTTTTGTCATTTTTTCCCCTCTTTTATTTATATTTTATCATTTTCTTTTTTTTGGATTTTTCAAAGATTTCAGCTTTTCCCTTTGTCACTTGCGGCGGCGTGGGGACAAAGGGGGAAAGGCAAGAAAAATGGCACCGAAAATTCCGTGTTGTGGCTGTTTTATTTTTGTTATTGTTATTATTGTCTATCATCATCATTATATCATTCTGTTGAAATTTTAGATGATTTCTTTTTATCTTTACACCATTATATTCCTTAATTACTATATTTTGATTTTTTTCTAATTTTTTATCCCCTTTTATTGTCATTTCTGTTATTGCCATTCCGTTATTACTATTACTATTCTATCAATATTGTTTTAATCATTATTATAATCATAATTATATTATTTTTTTTTATATTATTATTATATTATTTTTTTTTATTATATTGTTTTTTAATATCATTTTTACATTATTATTATTTTATTATTATTTTTTATTATTATTATTTTTATTATTGTTGTTGTTGTTGTTATTTTTATTATTTCATATCTTATCATTTTACATTATTATTTCATTATTTTTATTATTATTTTATTATAACTTTATTTTGTTGTGTTGTTGTTTTTTATTTTTATTAGTAGTAGTGGTACTAGTAATATAGTAGAGGGAGTTTTGTTGTATATTATTATTATTATTATTATAATATTGAATATATTATCATCATAACTTTAAATTCTCATAATAGTAGCAGTATTTTATTTTATTTTTATCAATTCATCCACCCTTTTTTTTTCATTATTTCTTATCATTTAATTTTATTGTTATTATTTTTGTTCTTATTTTTTTTATTCGATTCTTCCCCTTATTGTTATTGTTATTATTATTTTTTGATGAGATGCGAGGATGAGGTGAGAATGATGATGAAACTATGATAATAATGATAGTATAAAATAATGATAATGGAAAAATCAATAAAAATGATAATGATAATAATGTGTGATGATGATATAATTAATATTAATAATAAAATAAAAATAATAATAATAATAATAAAAATAATAATAATAAAAAAATAAAAATAATAATATAATATAAAAAAAATATTAATAAATTAATAAATAATAAAAAATAATAAATTTAAAAAAAATAAATAAAATAATAATAATATCAATAATAAAAAAAAAAAAAAAAAAAAAAAAAAAAAATATATAAAATATATATATTATGTGTATATATATTATTATATATAAAATTATATATAAAATATAATTTTATATAAAAATATATTAAAAAATCATAATGATAAAACTATGATTATCATTTTTATTATCACATTGTTTTCTATTATCATCATTGTTTTTATTATTTTTATTATTTTTATTATTGCTGCTATTAATACTGATAGTAATAACAATATCGTTATAATGTTTTTATTTTCCTTATCATCATCATCATATTCATCGTCTCGTCTCGTCATTACTATCATCATCCTCACATTTTTATATATTTTAAATATTTAAAATTGGCATTATTTTTTGCATCTGATTTTATCATTATTTTTTTTTTTTTTATATTCCGTTATTAATATATTATTTTATTATCCTTTTTATCACCCGTAATATCCATTTATATTTCTATATTACTTTTATTTAAAAAATTATTGTAGGTAATTTTTGGGGGGGTACTGCCGGTGTTTATTTTTGATCTTTATCATCATTTATTATTAATTACCAATATCATCTTCATTTTTTTATTTTATTGTAATCAAAACTTTTTTTGGGTTTCTGGCTTTTTCCCCTTTGTTTCTTTTTTTCTTATTTTTTTTGTTTTTTTTATTACCTTTTCTTTTCCTTTTAGTAGTAGTAGGGGGATTAGTATAGTGGTAGTAGTGTTCTATTGTCAATACCACTTTTTTGGTGTGATATAGCAACAGAGCAGCGCTTTTGTACTATAATAGTAGTAGAAGCAGTGCGTATAGTGTAGTGAAGTAATGAGCAGTAAAAGGGTTTTTTTATTATTATTTTTTATTATCTTTATCATTATTAAAATTTTTAAAATTAAAAATAAAAATTATTTTATTATCAATTACATTATCATAATTTTTGAAATTATCATTATTATCATTATCATTATCATTATTATTTTTATACCATTTTTCTTTACCTTTATCATTATTTTTATTATTTAGTAGTAGAATAGAGTAGTGTAGTTGTACAGTAATGGAGAAATATTTTTTGTTGTTTTATTATTATTTTATTAGTTTTTTTGTTTTTAAAGTAATTTAATATTTTTTTTGGTTATTACCAATTAAGAATCTACGGTTTTTTTTATATTTCCCCTACTTTTTTTTGGGGTTTTTTTTTTTTTTTTCCCCTTTTTTTTTTAAAAAATTTTTTAAATTTTGGGGGGGGGAAAAAATTTTTTTTTTTTTTTTTTTAATTTAAACAGGAGAAATCTTTCCCCAAACCATTATCATAATTGGTAAGGTTTTTACCCCTCATCTGTTTTGGTTTGATATCACTTTTACCAATGATCACTAAAACGAATGAACAAAATTGTAACCCTAATCCATCATAGTGTTTGCTTCGTGCAACATAAAAACCTCTGGTTTTTCAAATTTGAACACCAAGGCCAAAAAAACTGCTGAAAATTCCTTGCTTTTTCGCAGGGTAAATGTTTTTTTAAGAATTCAAAAACAAGGGAGTTTAATAAAAGTAATGATAAGTGAAGAACGGGAAAGGTGCGAGCCAAAAATAGGAGAGGAAGGGGGGGAGAAAGGGAAAGAGAGAAGATAATCCCGGGGAAAAGAGAGAAAGAGAGTAGTAAAAAGAAAAAAAAGGGGGAAATTAGCGGGGAGAAAAAGGGGTAGGGGAAAATTCATGTACGTAAATTTAAAAAATATCGACGAAAATTAAAACAACATAAAAGGGATAAAAGAAAAAAATAACAAAAATAAAAAGCGCCATTGGAAACCCAACATAGATAATACAGATAATAATGATGAAATAATTACAAAAACAATAATATGAAAATGATGACGGGGAATGAAAAATAATAACAGTAGTGTCAGCAACAACACTTGGAATTTTATAGTAAATTCCAATTTTACTACAATGGAGCCAAGAAAAAAGTACAAAAACTAAAACCCTAACAATAGAAACACAAACGAGCAATTAGAGGCAAAGGGAAGGGAAAAAACAATTGGCCCAAAAGTCGTGGGAAAAAAGAGCCGATAGTCAAAAAAACCCATGTGTTGTCTGCTGCTTGGGTGACGATCAAAAACCCGACAGCAAAAAGCCCGAAAAAACTAAAACCAGGGGAAGTGAACAAGTAAATAAAACCCCTTAGGGTGGTTCTTATTGAGCAATCTGCCACTGGAACCCCCCTCTTTAGGTTTCGGACCTGAGCTTCCCCCCCCTTGGGGAGGAAACCCGCCTTTTGGTGGCTGTCTCACCCGGAGAGGGATGAAGAAAAGGGTTTCCCAAAAAAGATGCCTTCTTGTAGGTGGAAGGGCATCCCCTTTGGTTCCTTTTCCCCCGGGGGGTTTTTACCTCCCAATGTTTCCGTGCATGGCACTCCCTTTTGCGCTGTGGAGGGCGGGAGTCCTGGGGTTGTGCGATCCCTGCATGATAAAAAAGGGGGCCCCCGCGGGCTAGCAAAACGCCTCTTTGGGCCCCCTTTTTCCAGCAAAAACGGTTGGCCCACCCTGGCCCGGTTTAGGTCTCCTTCGGGAGGTAGGGGCCCAAACAGTCCCTGGCGGCGTTGGCACTTAAATAGGGCCCGTTTGTGGGCGTTTTTCAATGACTAGTGGTGCGTTACCCCCTCATCACCCCCTTTGTTGTTTGATATTAGTTTTTAAAAATTAACTTTCCTTTGTTTTAATTTCCCTGGTGGGTGGGGGGGCGAGAAGTGAAACAACTGCTTATGTTATGGAACAAAAATTCAAAACCCCCCACAAAAAGAATAAAAGGGTTTTGACCATGGCCCGTCACTTTGAAGTTATACATGACTTTGGGGCAAAAAAAAAAAGCAAAGCAAAAGTCCGACTCTGTCAGATCTGCTGCTGAAATGGACAAAGGGCAGGAAAACCCCTCACACAAAAAAAATTTTTGGGCCATGAAATTGTCCAGCAGATGGCCCCGCGGGCAGCCTCCTTTAGGGCCCCCCCCCCAAATCAGGGGGGATCTCAGACGTCCCCCCTGGCGAGGGGAAAAAAGAAACTGAAACCCCCGAAAAAAGCGGTGCTTCCCCCACGACCAGAACCGGGATAAAGGGCGAAAGGGCAGTCCCAGACGACCTAGGCCCCGGGCAAAAGACTCTGAGGGGGAGTTAGGACCCCCTAAAGGGGTTTCCCCCAGTTTAAAGGGTTCCCCCTATACCTGAAGGTTCGAAAAATTTCTACCAAATGGGGAGAGCATTGGAGATGCAGTGGGAAAAATTTTAATTTTCAATCGGTTTCCAAGATCGGGAAAAATCAAATGCTCCCCAAAGATCAAGCTAACCCCGAATTTCATACAGGAAAGAAGGAGCAAAAAAGATGGGAGGAAAGTGTGTTTCTTCCACTGAATCCCGAAGATTGGAAAGTCAAGATGGTGCTACTTGGCTTCTCAGTTTCGGATGATATGGATTTGATCACATCACACCCACAGTGGAGTGGAGGCTTTCAAATGTCGAAAGAAGATCCCATCCAGACAAGTCCTGGTGACCCTGAAAGGAGCCCAATTGTCAACAATACGTAGCAAGGCCGGATGTACACTTCACACCTCCGTCCAAGCACGCGGGCCCTTCTCCTTGGGCAGGACGAAAGATGCAGCCCGGCTTTCTCTTTTCGCACAGGAACAAACATCCGCCCTCGAAGGGAACCGCCGCATAAAAGGACACGCCCGAAAGGCAGGAACACACCAGAGAGGGACACAGCAGAGGGGCCCAAGCCACACAGGGTCCAGCTCCACCACCTCGTCCTCCACTCGGGACACGGGGGTCTCTTGGGGGGTCTCATATCTGTCGTCAAGAATAAACCAGCAAGCTAAGCCCCTTTTTCACTGACCCCCCCAAGCCCATTCTCGTCTCGCTCACATCTAGTGACGCGGTGCTCCTAATCTCCGTGTCACCATATTCTGGTGGCTTGCGGTGGCCACTCGCTTACATCTGGCGAAGTGGTGCTCCCAACTCACTTGTCCTTACATCTGGCGACAGCGGGGGCCTTTTCGCTTACATCTGAGGGGCAGCGGTGTTCAAGAACCTCACAACGCCGACGCATATTCGCCTACCACCTCGCTCCCGCCGACGCCTGTTGCCGATCCACGCAAAGGGCCCCTTGCCCCGCCTCTTTTAAGCGCCCAGCCATCGCTACCAAGTCCTCTTCGATCACGCCTACCCGCATCATGTCTGTCCTACTACTTCGGGGCTGACCACTCACGCCTGTGCTACCCTCCTGACGAAGTCGCTGAAGATGTATCTTCGACTCTATGCCGCCACACTCGCCAACCCAGCTCACCTGCGTCGCTAATTCTTCGCGAACCCCTCGTCAACAGCCAGGATGTCGCGGGTTCTATCCAGCACCAACAATTTCCTCGTTACTATCAAAAGTAAGTGTACCTTTTAATGCCAGAGTAACTATTGCCCCCCTATACCCACCCACACCTTGCATACAAGGTGCCTTTTTTCAAATTCAAGTACACGCCACTCTACGAACGCACACTACTAACTCTATACTACATAACTTCTCCCTGTCAACCATTGTTTTTTTTAACACAATTCACACACTGAGATCAACCCAGTGACACGCACCCTCACTTCACACCTCATTCCCCAGCTCTAACCATCCCGTAATCGATGTATAGTGTTGGTATTTTTCTGTCTATTAAATTTTTATCCTCAGATCGCACAATTTAGCATATATAATTCTCTCAGAACAAATGATACCTTCCAAGTTTAATTAATTATTGTTATGTTTGGCTGCTCTCATCATATTATTCATGTTTATTTGTGTCGAATTAATGAAATTATCTTTTTTTTTCTCATATGTTTTCAATTAGTAATCACGTCATTACTTCTTGCGTATTGTTATATCTGTGTATACACTACATCGTTTTTTTATATCATTGTTTCTTCATACTTGCCGTGCTAATCTGTCGCTCGTTCACCCCGTAATTTCGATCACCTGACTATCCTCTTATTTACCTAACCTGCCCATCTACTCGGAATTCACTCTAAAATTTTCGTATTTTACTATGTGCCATCCCTATGACTTTAAAAACTGAACCCAAATCTCTTTTACGAAAGTCCTCTCGAAGTTTTATATCTTGTCCTCAGTAAGCTGGAGTTTAGCTTTTTTTAGTTAAGGGTTTTGGGGAATATGTACTGATGGTAGTATCTCCAGTTGCAAATAATGGCAACACATTGGGAGACACCCTGCTTTATATAGGCTTACTCGGTTACAATCACCGCAAGTTAATTTTAAGCCCGGCTCATGGCCGTAAACGAAGGAACCCTGCGCCCGCCGCACACTTACGCTCATACGATTGAAGCCCGAGACGCGCAATGTTAGAATTAAGTTCAGGCCCCCGCTGCCTATGTGTTCGAAGCATATATACTTGCCTATTTACTCCAAAGATAGGAATTCTTATTCAATTAACTTTTTTTCTCTTTAATATGATGGTACCTTATTGAACTCGCTAATCCTGGGCACATCCAAGTAATTAATTTCCTTACTTGACACGTTACTCTTCTTGCGACAAATTTTTCTTATTATGCTCTAATTTTTCTTGCAACTTAGTAAGGTGATTGACAAACTCTTATTTATCCTCCTCCTTAGCCCCTTTTACTGGCCTGGTACACTTATATTCAGCTTCTGAAGACGTGACCCTCCTCGCTACTGAAAGTTGCACCTCAGTGCGAAACCTCTGCCACACCCGCTACCTGGCACGCGGGCGGCCTAGCTACTCTCGGATCACCAGGAACCATCTGTAGATACCAAACAGACCCCCCTACTGCATCGTTTCAAGCGTTACAGTCGGCTCGAGGACGAGCCCTTTTGCGTGGCCGACGATGTCAAAAATACGTAGCAAGGCCGGATGTACACTTCACACCTCCGTCCAAGCAAAGCGGCCCTTTCCTTGGGCAGGGCGCAGAGCAGGGCCCCGGGTTTCTCTTTTCGCACAAGGAACAAACATCGTCCTCGAAGGGAACCGCCGCATAAAAGGACACGTCCGTAAGGCAGAGACACACACAGAGAGGGAACAGCAGACGGCCCAAGCCACACAGGGTCCAGCTCCACCACCTCGTCCTCCACTCGGGGACACGGGGTCTCTTGGGGGGCTCAATCTGTCGTCAAGAATAAACCAGCCAAACTAAGCCCCTTTTCACTGACCCACCCCAAATCATCTCTCGTCTCGCTCACATTTTTGTGACGCGGTGCTCCTAATCTCTCGTGTCACTCATATTCTGGTGGCTTGCGGTGGCCACTCGCTTACATCTGGCGAAGTGGTCCTCACAACTCCCCGTGTCGCTTACATCTGGCGACAGCGGGGCCTTTTCGCTTACACCCAATCACTATCCTTGATCTGGGTAACTGAGGCACCTACAGCCTAAGAACTTATGTACCTGAACCACTTCGGTGATTTTCAGTGCCAAAAATACGGTCCCAAAAACCAGGCTATCTGCAAGGCCCAAAACCCAAATGTGGTGTCTGTAGCAAGGCACACAAACCGAGGTGTGCCTTAAGGAACATAAGGAAGGACAAAAGGACAAATGTTCTAACTGTGCCAAGAGGCATCATGCCTGGAGCCTGGCTTGCTCTGTCAGGAGGGAGGCGGCCCTCAGGGGACAAGAAGTTGCTAAAAGCGACCAGACTTTGTTCCTGCTCCCACAGGCACCTATGTCTGGGGGCAGAACAAAAGAGAAAAGGGTTTCCCCCACCTCCTAAGAGAAGGAAGCTCCTCCCAGCCAACACCGGATATCTCCAATAAAAGGTGTTTTCCCGCCATTACAAATTTGCAGATAAAACATAAAAAAGAGGAAATAAAGGTTCAACGAGCACTGCAATGCCTCTCCAAGAGACAATCTTTTTTTTGATGAAGAAGATATAATTCTTGATATAACTATTTACTGCTGTAGTCAATGCAATAACAACTTTGGGAGGCGAGAAGACAGTCACGGTCGTCAGACGGCAATGACCCAGACTATTGCAATCCTGAGAGGGAAGAAACTAGACAAAGCCAAACCAGTCCCACCCTCATTCCAAGACGAGACTCCCCTCCCTACTTCAATCCTGGCCATACCCTCACTGCAGAGCCAAATCAGGCTGAATTGTACAGCCAGTGCCAGAACAGGCTGACACATAGGGAAAGCCTAACAAAGAAAAGCCAAGCCACAAAAGTCGAGCTACTAAAGGCTCTCACCTCCCAGTGGATCCATGGATACCTGACAAACAGCCCAAAAACAGAAAGTAGATTCCTCAGTCAGTGGGGGACTTCACAAATGAAGTTGTCAGACTCCGATATATCAGACTCTGACTCCAAATTAAAGACGTCTTAGATGTAACTATCACCAAGTAACATCATGACACACAATCTAAGCATACTACGGGGAACAAAAATGGCTTCAATATAAGAAATGCCATCCTCCATACAATAATGTGATCAAGGAACAGTGACTTTGTCAAAATCCAGGAGACAGAAACAAGAGGAGACTGTTTGCTTCTCAGGGTATCATGTCTTCATGCTGCTAAGAATAGCTGGCAAAAGAGGCTTGATCACCCTGGTCAGAGCAACAATCCCCTGCTCCTCAATAGCTGATGCACCACACTGTGGAGAGGATATTGAATCTCTAGCTGTTGAGATTCACCTAGCGGGGGGGCCCCCCTCAGGCTGTAAAATGTGTACACCACCCCATCCGGATCCGGCAAGCTATCACATAGCCAATGTGCTTGAGACTTTCCTCGAGATCGCTCTTCTCAACATTCAAGAACCAACGCATGTTAGAGGGGTTTCTCGACGTCACCTTGGTCTCTGCGAATCTGGTGGAGAGAATCGATGGTGTGTCGATGAGACTGTCACAAGTGACTTTATGGCATTGTTACTATCCTCAAGGATGCTAGGGCCCGCCCACATGCCACAACCAAAACCCCAAAAGTGAAAATTTTAGAAGTGCTTGAAGCCAGACTTATCAATACCTTAATCAAGCAGCCTCAAGGGCCATACCCAAAAATCGGCCTTTATCCAGGAATTACAAAGATGCCTGGTACTTTAATGACGAGATTAAGGAGGTCACCCACGGAGTGAACATATGCAGAAAGCAATTCTGAAGGCAAAAAAACTCCTGACAACCTAGCCCTCCTAGGGGAAGTTATCAGGGAAAAATGGCTGGAATGGCGAGTCCTTTGACCACTGAACCACCCTTACGAGTTGTGGCAATGGGTCAGGCCGCTTAGTCCCGAGGTGCACACATCACGACCCTCAGTCGAGGCAAAAGACTGGTGCACGAGTTCTCTGCAAAAACAGGCGCATAGTTGCCAGCCGAAAATGAGGGCAAACCAAAACGCATACAACCAGGCAGACTTGCTCATATCAGAAAAAAGGACAGCTGAACCCAATAAAAACAGATGCTATCTTTCTCCAAAAGAACTAAGAAAAGCCTACAAAAACAGTTTTTTTCTCAGCCATGGGTTCTGATGGTCTCTTGTACCCCATCTAGGACTGGCAGATGAGCTTGCATTTCTGCAAATCATCAACAAGTCCTGGGAAACTTCCCCTCTACCCCAGAGCTGGAAGGAGGGCTACCATAGTCCCATCCCAAAACCCAAAAGGGGCCAATGAAATACTACATCATCTCTCTCCTAAGCTGTCTGGGCAAGACGGCCTTTAGAGGGGCATTAACACAGCACCCAGCATAGCCACGCTGTTAAGCACAAATAGCATGTCACAAGTGTGGTAGTATTCCTAGAGACCTTGATCCAGAAGGGAATCAGAGGAAAGCTATGGTTTGGATAGGGACTATTTCAGGAACGGAACAGCAGATTCCAGGTCATCTATCACAGCACATACCACTAGAAAATAGAACCCACAAGGTGGCCCTTTTCAACACCCTTTTGTCCTGTATTCTCAACATACACCTCCCAGTGGGGTGCAACATCATCTCCTATGCAGACGATCTTGCAATCATCTCCACTGGACCACAATGCCTAAGAAGAGTCCAGCACTGGCTGACCTTGTATCTAACTCATTGTTCAAGGCCAAGTCTGAGAATCAAGAATGGGTCCAGGTCTTCCAATATTTTGGGGTAAGGTTTGACCGCCCCTTTCATTTAAAAGGGAAAAGTCCAGTACCTGGTTGACCGAACCAAATAAGACTGTTTGTCATGAATGAAATGACTGGGAGTCACATAGGAGTTAGACATAAAGTACTAAGATCATTCTATGTACATGCCACCCGTCTCATTATGAACTATGCTTTTGTCTCCCTTATTGGCACAAAGCCAAGATTAAGGAAAAATTGGGAGACAGTTTAAAGTGAAGCTGCCGGATCATTCTGGGTGCCCCAAGGTGGACAAAGGGTCGTCAACCCTGGACACGAATTGATCTAATGGCAGTAGTTTCTTTCAAAGGTCATCCAGCACCCGGGAACCAAGCATGAGACAAAAAATACTTCGATGCCTTTAACAACCCCCGAGCTCTTTGCAAACAACTCCTGGCTGTCACACACAAGGGCTGATACATTATCAACTCAAAGGACAACTACTTGCCAAGGCATGGACTCCCCAACCCTGACTTTATTTAAAAACCCCACCGTGGGCATAAACTTTGATCGAGTTTTCTGTTATGGGTTGTCAAGGAGAGAGAATCAATACCCCATGCGTAGTCTAATGGCAGAAGCCAAAGAGGGTCATTACAGCCCATCACTCTTCCGGGTAGAAGAACCCACTTCCGGATTGGATCAGTCGATCCCAAAAGCCACACTGCGGGCGCCGGGTTTGCAGCAAGGGATGACACAAATCCATGAGGGTAACGGACAACACCTCTTCGCTACAGACAGAGGCAGTTGCGATAATGGGAGCCCAAGCCCACGCGTCCCTGAGGAAGGACATGTGGTCATACACACAGACTTCAGGCCAGCCAATGACTGTCTACAGCACAGCTTACCCAAAGCAACATCTACCTCCT
>NW_023658348.1:22500-24403 GCF_015228065.2 Penaeus monodon
CTCTGTTTCCTATCACCATCCCTGTCAGCAAGTTTTTTTTCAATACTTTTACTTCTCATTAATGACCAATAAACTTTAATTTCCTCTTTTTCAGATGTCCAAAAAGTCGGGCTTTACAATTTATTTTTCTCAGCCTTCTCATTCGTCTTCTTCTCTGTCCAGCTAATACGCAGTATCGTCTGTAACACCACATTTCAAAACTATTGATCTTTTCTTGTCTATCTACTTCAAAAACCCAACACTCAGAACCAATTATGCAATTGGGAAAACTAATGAGTTTAATAACCTCAGCTTTGTCCGGAAGGGAATACTTCGGTCTTTCCAGATGTTATTGAGAGCAACTGTGGCGTTTTTGGCAATGGTAATTCTTCTTTTTATCCCCCAAAACACATATGTATTTGTTAAAACAGCTCCAAGATAATGAACTCTTTCCATTTTCCCCAAACATTCCGTTGATTGTAAAATGTCATCATTTTTCATTTTCCGGGTTTTCTTTTAATCTTCATGATCTTAGTTTTTTGGCATTTAAAAACAAACCAATAGAATATAATAATATAATATATTATTTATATATATATATACCATACACACACACACCTATGTGTGTGTGTTTGTGTGTGTGTGTGTGTGTGGGGGTTGTGTGTGTGTGGTGTTTGTGTGTGGTGTGTGTGTGTTGGGGAGTGTTTTTACACATAAAGCGACTATCCATTACAACATATTTACATGAGTAATCATCCATAATACACACTGCATAAAAACACAGTATTTACACGCATATATATTATATATTATTATTATATATATAATTTATTGTATATATATATATATATAATATATTAAAAATATTTTATATAATACATTTTATTATATTATATATATTATTATATAATATATACATGTATTATATATAATATTAACACACACAACAACACAACACCACACACACACATATATAATATATATATATATAATAATATATATATATAAAATATTATATATTATATTTATTATATAATATATTATATATATTGTGTGTGTGTGTGTGCTGTGTTGTGTGTTTTTTGGTGTTTTGTGTTGTGTGGTTGGTGTTTGTGTGTGGTGTGTGTGGTGTGGTGTTGTGTGTTGTTGGGGTTTTCGTGGGGGTGTGTGGTGTGGTGTTCAGCATATGGGCATCCATATACATATTTACAGAATTATACATCATAGATATTAACAATAATACACACATGATATATAATATATAATATTATAATATATAATATATTAAATATATATAATATGCACAACCCACACGACGCAACACACCACGCACACACACACACACGCATACACCACACACACCCACAACACCACACACACACACACACACACACATTAAATTATATATATATATATATATTATTTATATATATTATATATTCAATATATAAATATAATATTATATATTAATGAAATTAATATGGTGTGTGTGTTTTTTTGTGTGTTGTGTGTGGTGTGTGGTGTGGGTGTGGTGTGGTGTGTGTGTGGTGTGTGGTGTGTGGTGTGTGGTGTGGGTGGTGTGTGTGCGGTGTGGTGTGCGTGGTGTTGTGTGTGCTATATTATATATTATATATATATAATATATAATTTTATATATATATTATAACATATATATATACATAATAATATATATATATTATATTTTATATATATATATATTATATAATAATATATATAAATATTGGTGTTGTGTGTGTGGTGTGTGTGTGTGTGTTGTGTGTTGTGTGTGGTGGTGTGTGTGGTTTTGTTTACGCTAATGCGTGATATCCATATACATCAATTTTTCATGAAAGTATCAGATAGATATATCATCCATAAAACCACATGTACGTACACAATAGATACACGCATACACCCACCCCCA